>NW_019263883.1:0-3257 GCF_002742605.1 Olea europaea var. sylvestris | reverse complement strand
TCCTGCAGAAAAAACAAGTTCAGCTAGCCCGACAACCACCCCTGCAACTCCATCAACGGCTGAAAATCAATCGGCTGGGAATGTAAACACCCCCTCCTCTACGACTCAACCTGCATCTGAAACTATTTCAGCTGGCCAGACCACTGCCATTACTCCTACCCCGACAACTCTACCTGCTGCTGAAACTCAAACGGCTGAGAAGGAAACCAACCTTACCCCCAACGCCATCCCCACAACACCAGCTACTGAGGAAAATCAAACGGCTGGGCAGACAACCACCCCTTCCTCCACCACTATCACTCTCACCACTCCACTTAAAGATGAAACCCAAACTCAAACACCAAGACAGTCAAACAGAAACACAACCCTTGTTGCCACAATGCCACCTTCAAGTGAAGCCCAGATGGATAACCAGACCACCGTCGCCTCAATTGGCCCTACTACAAAGTCCAAAACCTCATCACCAACTCGTGCAACCATTCAACCCCGTGTCCCATCACAGCCGACATCACCCTCCCGTGCTACAACAAAATCACCATCACCTCATCAGCCTCCATCTCCGTCTCGTGTAGGGATTCAATCACCAGTCATGCCCTCGTCTCCATCTCGCGTGGGTTCTGTGACCCCCTTGACGCCGCAAAGGACCTCAAAACCGAGGTCTCCCTCCCGTTCAGCCTCACGCTCCCCAAATCAGACATCTTCACCATCAACTAATGGCGTTCAGCACACAACTAAAGAGATCCCCCACCCTCTTTCCGATTCTCATGAAGCCCCAAATACTGTTTCTAATGGACAAGCACCAAAGCCAGCAACAGCTGAACAAGAGCCTCTAGAAATTCAGTCAAAGACAGAAGTTAAATCAGAAACAGTTGATGAGTCCCATAATCAAACTGCATTTGAAACAAGCAACAAACAAAATGAGATGGAAGTAGAGCCTTCCAAATCATCAGAGCTGGAAGCTGCTGCTATATCAACTGTTGCACAAGGTCCTGAGACAGCAGGTGCAACACAAAAATTAGATTCCTCCAGCATCGATGCAAAAACAAAGTCCCTCCTGGAATCAAATGCAAATCCTGAAGAAACTAAAGAAGTGAAGGACGTAATTGAAGAGACAAAATGTAAAGCTGATGAAAAAAGAAACAACGAAGGCAATGATTTTAGAACTTCAAAATCAGGATCAAGAGCACAAACAGTAGAGGAGGCCAGCATTACAAATAAATCAGAGCAGATGAATGAAGAAACTCAAGGGGCCATTGGCAAAAAGGGGAAACTGAAAACCTCTCCCTTCAATGGAAAACCAACCAAAACAAGTTCTCGACCCGGGAACAAAAGCATTAGTGCACCAACTCATAAGTTTACTCAATCAAGCCGAGAACCCTTGCTCAAAGAGATCAAGGATGACATTTCGACATTCGTCAACCGGATGCCCATTAGAGACCCCAAAAGTTCACTTAATGACAGACCAGTAAGTGTCATTACGCTTGCAGGAGAAAACAGAGGAGCATCAATGCATTTGGGGTCTGATTCATCAAAAGGAGAAGGGGCAATTCACATTCATAGAGGCTACAAGATCAATCCTGATGAAAGTCCTGAAGCAACCATTGATGGAGAGGGAAGTTGGAAGGGTAAGAAATCAGAAGATGCAGAAGGAAAAGAAGATCTGCCAACAGAGGCATATGTAAACAACAATACTCAGGGAATCAATAACTCCATAGTGTTCAAAAGTTCCATAGCTGAAAGGAATCCCGGTGTCCATATGATTGTCACTCATGCTCAGAAAGAACCTACCAAGTCAACTGATGAAAAAAGGCTCCTTGAAGTTCAAAAGGCCGAAATCAACACAATCCCTTCCCAGAAACTTACTTATGAACCCAATGTCAGAAGAAGATGCCTCGAAGGTCTTTTATTGGAATCCAGCGATTCTGACCCAGAAAATCCTGAAAAGCCGAAACGTCATGGCTGCCGTGTTGGCCGCGGGGAAAGGAGCAAATACAACACAAGAGATGTTCTCTAAACATATAAGGTTACCATTTTGGCATGCCAAGAGATACTAAGTACTGTGTACCTCTAAGCATGTCAAGAACAATTTAATAAGGATTACGAAACAATATAGTACATGCTTCTCACAGTATTTTAATATAAATCTAAGTAGTATAATTAACTAATATCTATTACTCCATGTTCAATTCAACATCATTCAAACACAACTTATAGCAAATTATTTTGCCTTCGTTTGGTAAGAATTTGTAATCGTTTTAATTTATAAATAGATAGAAATAAGTGGTGAAAAAGTTGTTAGTACTTATGGATTCATTGAAATGTGTAGTTCAGAATGAAATTTAACCAATTTATAAATGATTTATGGTAATAGTCTACCTTTCTACATGCCCAAAGATTATAACTTTATACGTCAAAAAAAACTCTTCTACGTCGTACATATTGATTCAAACTTCTAACTAAATCATTTGATTCTAGTCATCACATTACCAGAAGCCTAATCTTGGGACAAGGGATAAAAACTTAAATGTTTCCTTGCAGAATAAGATTAAAAAAAAAAAAAAAAAAAAAAATTCTACATTGAAATATCACTTGCATGGAATCAAGCATATCAAGGCTTGAACCCGTGACCTATCACTTATTAAGTTGTGCTTCCAAATTCTTGAACTCTTGTTTTATAAGATGACAACTTTGTTAGTGGGTGCATTTATCTGGATCTTGACACGTGGTGTTATTCTGGCCGTTTGATCTGCTTCTAGATGCTTCCAGCTACTTAAGCCCCCCGTGACCCCTCGTCTGGTAGATTTGGAAGAGATTTTTCTTGGGTTTTGATTGGTCTCTCTCACCCTCTCTCTCTCTCTCTCTCTCTCTCTCTCTCTCTCTCTATGTGTGCGTGTGTGAAGAACTCCTTCATCTTTGTGATTAGGGTTCGATTTCTTTGAGTATTTCAACATATAAACTAGTGAAACCATAGATCTTGTAGTGGTGTACTGCGGTGAGTTAATTTGTAAGAATCCGAGTGATTCTTGTGAGAGCAGTTCGGGTTTCTAGAGATTTTAAAGGTCTAAGTCGATTTCTTCATGGATTCCTATTTTCCTTCGTGGATCCTGTTGAGATAAGTTTTTGTGACTATGTTCTTGTACTTTTCTTGGAACAGTCGTGTATTCTTGTTGCCGATTTTTGGCTATTTTAGTGGAACCGAGCTTTATCCATTTTAATGGATGCTCAATAGTGGATTAGGCGTTAAAAGTGGTCGCGAA
>NW_019263882.1:12222-13737 GCF_002742605.1 Olea europaea var. sylvestris | reverse complement strand
AGCATGAAAATCAATAACTAATACTAAACCGTTGAATACCTAGCTCCATGCATATCCTATAGATTATATTATAAATAAATAAATAAAATTACTGCTGGAAAAAACCAAACTTGGCTTTAAACAATAGAATGTATGATCCTCTAAAATGATGACGTGAAAACAATAGAGACTTCCGATTAGAAATTAAAGACACCAATCTACTTGTGCAACTAATACAAATTCCTCCAACTATTAGTAATCTAAAAGCTTCCAAGCTACCACGTACTACTGGTCTCTCCAAAACCTAATTCATTGCCACTTGCATCTCAATGGGTCAAACACAATCATCAACTACAACCACTTCATCCTCTCTAAAACGAACACCAAAAAACTTAACCCAAATGGTAACCCGTCACCAATTGCTTTCAATTCTAGCACTAAAGCTCAAAAAATTGGAAGAAATCTACGCAAAAGGAAAAAATTAAAGGCTCGAGAATTTTACATACTGATATATGTCTCAATTTCTTCAGATTATTTCGGATTTCTTTTAACAACCGATATAGAAGAAGAGAAATTACAGACTGGTTCGCCAAGGGTTTTCTTTTTCGTGAGAGAATTTTACGAATCAAAGCTTTGGTGTGTATATATATGAATAACATATACATATAAATATATATTAACAATTTTAATTTTTCGTTTAGTAATATTAATACCCAACTACTTTCAAATAAATTATTAGTACTTAAAAATATTAGGTATATCATTAGTCCGATTTAGAAAACATGCAACGCATGTACTTATTACTAGTTATTTTAAAATTCTTTATTCTATGTACTCATTTCTAATCATACACTTATACAATAAAATATTCTGCATGTAAATTAAAATTATCTTCCTAATTTTTAACCATAGAAATTTATTATTCAAAAATTTATTTTTGGCAAATGATGACCATCAAAATGGGGTTTAATGTATGTTTGGCACCAAAAATGATGATGGGTAAGCGTTATCTTACTCACTGTTGACATGGATTTACAATTTTTAATAATTCAATGTTGAATTGTCAAAAATTATAGGTTTGATCGATTGTCATGCCAACGATGAGCATATTTTATCCTATCCACTATGGTAGGAAATCATTTCTATTTAGTTATATATTCTTAAAAAATCACTTTTCTCCGAATATATTATCAAAAAAATCTCCCATAGACACACTTTAGAGCATTTTCCAAAAATCTCTAAATACAAGATGCTCTTTATTTTAGAGAATAAATGCTTAAAAAAATAAGTTCCAAAAGAAATAGAGAGTGAGTTTGATTCTTTAATACTCTATTTTCTAGAGTATTTAGACCACATTTAAATCATTGGTCAATTGGTATATAAAAAAATATGTTAAATAAATTGTGAAATGTTTCTGAGAAAATCAAAACGAAGAGCTAAAATAGAAATATTATTTGAGTGTATAGAATTTTGACTTCATGAATTTTAAGATATTCTCTAGTGCATAAGATATTGTCGGTTATAAGTAAAGAGTCT
>NW_019263882.1:6383-7057 GCF_002742605.1 Olea europaea var. sylvestris | reverse complement strand
AGCTTCGACCCACTTTGTGAAGTAATCAATGGCCACTATTGCAAAACTTGCACCTCCTCTACCCTTAGGTAGAGGGCCTATGAAATCCACACCCCACTTTGAGAAAGGCCAGGGGCTAGAGACTGCAGTCAAATCTTGTGACGGTCGTCTTTGAACGGGAGAAAATCGTTGGCACTTATCACATTTTCGCACAAATTCAAGGGCATCCCGTTTCAGGGTAGGCCAGTAGTACCCTTGCCTCAGTATTTTTTCTGCCAGAGATAGGCCTCCAGAGTGGTTGCCTGTCTCAGTATTTTTTGTGCCAGAGATAGGCCTCCAGAGTGGTTGCCGCACACTCCCTCGTGGACTTCTCTTAGTATGTATGTAGCCTCTTTTCCTCCGACGCATCGTAAGAGTGGAGAGGAGAAACTTCTCTTGTAGAGAATGTTATCAATGAAGAGGAAGTGGGCTGACCTCCTTCTCAGCTTATAAGCCTCATTCTTGTCGGTGGGCAACACCTGGTCTTTCAGATATGCTATGATTGGTTGCATCCAGGTGGGAGTTCCACCGACTCACATGACATTAGGGGCCTCGGTAGAAGGCAGGAGGAGGTGCTCGATAGGCACTACAGTGAGTAGCTCTGAGTCTTTGCTACTAGCCAGCTTCGAGAGTGCATCCGCATGAGCATTTTCGAT
>NW_019263882.1:0-3371 GCF_002742605.1 Olea europaea var. sylvestris | reverse complement strand
CTCATCTTGAGCTTGCCTATTTCTTCGGTGTCTACGCCCTTCTCTGGGTCTCTCTGTGTCTTGCTCTCTTCGCCTTGGGGATACATCCCTTTGACGAGGAGCGGCCGCCTCACGCCCATGTCGGTTGTCCTGCCTGGGTGGGGGCCTGTTCGCCTGGGGCGAGTTATGTTTTTCTCTGACGGGTTCCTGCCGGGAGTGGTGTGCATAGTCTCTGCAATCCGTGATGTCGTGCCCGTAGGACCTATGGTGCAAACAGTATCCAGGGAGGTTCGGATTGGACCTATTTCTAGGTGCAAAACCTCGGCCTCGACCTCTTCCTCTACGGGGTCCCTGCTGGGCCTCCATCTGATGTGGGTTAGCGATTGGGTTGACATCCTCATATGCCAAGGTGGGGACCGCGTTCAGAGTTGTGGTGGCCAGAGCTTGGCCGGAGTTCTCATTTCCGGCTTGGTTTATCTGGTAGTCCATGAGGTGGGAGGTCGACCCCTACCTCGCTGTCTTTGAGGAGGTGGGAGGCCTCTGCTTGCCCTATTCCTATACTCAATCAATTCTTCATTGATTATCTCCCTTCTCATCATCTCTAGTAGGGCGTCATAAGTGGAGGGGACTTGATTCTGCACATCCCTCCAGAATAGGGTGTTCATGTTCAAGTCTCCTCTCAATGCAGATAGTGCCTCTCTGTCGGTGACCTGTACGCAGTAGGTCATCTCGTCGGTGAAGCGAGATAGGAAGCTCTTCAGGGACTCGCCATGTGCCTGTCTCATGTCTTGAAGACGCTGGATGGGGGCCTCTCCTTCCTTGTTCACTGTGAACCTCTTCAAGAAGGTAGTTTTGAACTCGGGCCAGCTTCGAATGCTCCCAGATGGTAGCTAACTATACCAGATTTCAGCCGCTCCATTGAGGGTTAAATGGAATGCTCTGCACTTTACGGTTGGGGTGGCGCCCCTCAGACTCATGTGAGTTTTGTAAGCGTTGAGGTGCTTTTCTGGGTCACCTCTCCCATCATACTTTGGTGTTTTTGGCATGACATAGTGGCTCGGGACCTGGGCATTTCTTAGTTCTCTTGAGAATGGCAGGTTCTCATCATCATCATCCAAGTCACAGGACCTCTGCTGCTCATCAGAATCGTAATCTTCGGCCTCGTACCTCGGTTGTTGGTTAGAGGGTCCGGGCCGGTTCCTAGCTTCTTCCTCCCTCCTTTGCGGCCTACTTCTAGGCGGGACAGCGAGGGGGGCATTTTCATGCCTTCTCTCCGGCTGCTGGGACATCGAAGGTGGAGGCTGTGGCCTCGTCCGAGGCTGTTGAGCCTGCTGTTGACTGGGTCTCGGTTCGGCAGGGCTGATTCTGTCAAAAACACTTCTTGCTCTCCTATGTCTTGGGTCTTGCTCATATGGGGGTGGAAAGTTATCATGGCTCATTTGGACCTCGGTGGGTCGGCCAGATGCATAGTTGGAGGAAATGTCGACTCCCACTTCCCTCTCGAATGGGCTTTCACCTCGGCCATAGTCTGGCGAGGCAACCCTATGACTCTGGACCTCGTCCTCTTGCTGATAGTGCCCGTGGGGGGCATATGGAGGAATGGGGAAGCCTCCCTGGCCTTGCATTTGGGCCATGAGCTCCCTCATGGCCAAGTTTTGGTTGGCTATATCCCTCATGTTGGCTGCCATGGTATCCATTTCTCTTGATAGTCGTGTTGTCGCACGCATCCCACCTCTCCTTTGATGGTGGTGGAGCCTCGTCCGAGCTGCTGGGACAGCAGGTTGGGGAGGCACATTCGTGCTTTCTCTTACCCTCCTTGGGGGAGTATCTTCGTTAGAGCTCATTTTTCTTTTATCAAACTTAGATTCCTCTAAGTGATAGGGGTTCCTCCTGTTCTTTTTCAAGAACAAATCTTTTTTCAAAGGGGGGTTGCCCAAATATTTTTTCAGCAAGCTTTTACCACAAGGTTGCTCGTAGTTATGGTATGGTTCCCACAGACGGCGCCAATCTGTTGACCCCAAAAAGTGCACCAACAGATGCCGGTCCCACCCGCGCTTGCATGGGCGAATGTCCAACATGCTAAGACACGTGGACGGTCTAAAACGAGCGGTTCAATGAGGCGTGGGAGTAGCCCAACGACGCGGGACGGTGACGTTCGAAATTCGGCAGGTTGTTCATAATCCGATTGTACAATAATTATCAACCGGTACTCGTAAATGTATATGTGAAAGTGTATAAACTCGATTTGTGTATTACAAGTAACTGAGAGAGAGTTGAGTAAATGTAGTTTTTAGTATTGATTCTTGCATTAGCCTTTGACATTATACAATGGGAGTATTTATAGTAATACATATGAAATGGGAGCCCTTGGATAAAGTGGCACGTGACCTCATCTCTTTAATTCAAACATCTTTTCCTAGGTATGGGGCTTGACTTGCTAGCTTGCGACGCATTTATTGCTTGTGCAGGGCCTCCGTGCTAGTGACAAGACTTGACCTTTATGCTTATGACAAACGTTCCATCAATCATTCGAATAAGATCTATGCAGGCGATCTCTTGGAAGAAGTGACCATGGAGAATGTTTCCTTGTGGTTCAGAGGCTCGCGCATCAGCTTCGGGGCTTCGGCCATTTGTCATGATACTTCCACTTGAGGGCCTCAGCTGCTCTCAACAGGTTCCAGCAGCCTAATTTCGGTTTGTAGGCCTCGGTCAAAAAGGAGCCTCGACAGATGGATTTCGGCTCGAAGCAGTTCGGATGTAGCCCACCTCGACATTGTGTGCCACCTCGACAAGAATACCACGTGGATCGCCATGAGTGGACCATTGTCAGGTGTGACAACAGGCAACAATATTAATCCGCATACTTTGTCTCAACACACGCCAACACGTACAAAAATCAATCATCCATAAGAATGTGCACGCAACTATTCTTGATATAACATTAATCCCAATTTATGTTGACTTTTGGATACAAGTGAATAGAGGAGTATAGATTTCTTGCTGATTATTAGAAGGGACATTGGAAAATGGATGTTGATCCACGACAATGGGAAAATATCGTTAGTCAATCTCGATTTTTCTCGAACTATGATTTATGATTTTGATATGGGTCGATATTATTTTCTGAAATTTTGCATTTTTTTTTGTGGTTTTTTTCAAGATTCCCATTTTAAATCTCAATTTAATTGGATTTTTCGTTCTTTGTCTGCATTTGATATATGCGTGGTCCGGGATATTGCTTTGTATACATAAGGGCACCCATTAGAAAGTAGAATATACCGAATTACTGGAATTTATACTTTTTTTTTTAAAACAATTGATAATCGGAAGTTGTTTAGAGCTTCTACGAAAACGCAGCTCAACTTGAAATCTTTTATAATACCTTATCCAGA
>NW_019263881.1:0-13738 GCF_002742605.1 Olea europaea var. sylvestris | reverse complement strand
TCGAATTAGACTAGCAATTCGCCAAAAATGAACAAACCCGAAGTTATCATGAAATCAAAACCACTTTTCATTGGCTCCATTCCGATCGAATTGGACTAGAAATTTGCTGAAAATGATCAAACCTAAAGTTATCATAAAATCAAAAATCATTTTTCATTGGATCGATTCCAGTCGAATTAGACTAGCAATATTCAAAAACGATCAAACACGAAGTTATCATGAAATCAAAAGCCACTTTTCATTGGCTTGATTCCAATCGAATTAGTCTAACAGTTTGCCAAAGACGAACAAACCCGATGTTATCATGAAATCTAAAATCGCTTTTCATTGCCTCGATTCCAATCGAAATAGACTAGCAATTTTCCAAAGACAAACAAACCCGATGTTATCGTGAAATCGAAAGCCACTTTTCATTGGCTCGATTCCAATCGAATTAAACTAGCAATTCGTCGAAAATGATCAAACACGAAGTTATCATGAAATCAAAACCAATTTTCATTTGCTCGATTCCAATCGAATTAGACTAGCAATTCATCGAAAACGATCAAACTCGAAGTTATCATGAGATCAACAACCAATTATCATTTGCCCGATTCCAATCGAATTAGACTAGCAATTCGCCAAAAATGAACAAACCTGAAGTTATCATGAAATTAAAAATGACTTTTCATTGGCTCGATTCTAATCGAATTAGACTAGCAATTTGCCTAAAACGATTAAACCCGAAGTTATCATGAAATGAAAAACAACTTTTCATTGCCGACATTCCAATCGAATTAGACTGGCAATTTTTCGAAAACGATCAAACTCGAAGTTATCATGAAATCGAAAGCCACTTTTCATTGGCTCGATTTTAATCAAATAAGACTAGCAATTCACCGAAAATGATTAAACCTAAAGTTATCATGAAATCGAAAACCACTTTTCATTGGCTCGATTCCAATCGAATTGGACTAGCAATTAGCCGAAGACGAAGAAATCCAAAGCTATCATGAAATCAAAACCACTTTTGATTGGCTCGATTCCATTCGAATTAGACTAGCAATTCGCCGAAAATGATCAAACCCGAAGTTATCACGAAATCAAAACCACTTTTCATTAGCTCAATTCCAATCGAATTAGACTAGTAATTCGCTAAAAATGAACAAACCCGAAGTTATCATGAAATCAAAAACCACTTTTCAATGGCTCGATTCCAATCGAATTAGACTAGTAATTCGCTAAAAATGAACAAACCCGAAGTTATCATGAAATCAAAAGCACTTTTCATTGGCTCGGTTCCAATCGAATTGGACTAGTAATTTGCCGAAAATGATCAAACCTAAAGTTATCATGAAATCGAAAATCATTTTTCATTGGCTGGATTCCAATCGAATTAGACTAGCAATATTCGAAAACAATCAAACCCGAAGTTATCATGAAATCGAAAGCCACTTTTCATTGGCTCTATTCCAATCGAATTAGACTAGCAATTCGTCAAAAATGATCAAACTGGAAGTTATCATGAAATCAAAAACGATTTTTCATTCGCTCGATTCCAATCGAATTAGGCTGGCAATTAGCCGAAAATGAACAAACCCGAAATTATCATGAAATCAAAACCACTTTTCATTGGCTCGATTCCAATCAAATTAGACTAGCAGTTTGCCAAAGACGAACAAACCCGATGTTATCATGAAATCAAAAACCACTTTACACTGGCTCGATTCCAATCGAATTGGACTAGTAATTGGCCAAAGACAAACAAAGCCGATGTTACCATGAAATCAAAAACCACTTTTTATTGGCTCGGTTCAAATCGAATTTGACTAGGAATTTGCCAAAAATGAACAAACTCGATGTTATCATGAAATCGAAACCACTTTTCATTGGCTCCATTCCAATCGAATTAGACAAGCAATTTGCTGAAAATGATCAAACCTAAACTTATCATGAAATCGAAAACCATTTTTCATTGGCTCGATTCTAATCCAATTAGACTAGCAATATTCGAAAACGATCAAACCCGAAGTTATCATGAAATCGAAAGCCACTTTTCATTGGCTTTATTCCAATCGAATTAGACTAACAATTCGTCAAAAATGATCAAACCCGAAGTTATCATGAAATCAAAAACCATTTTTCTTTGGCTCGATTCCAATCGAATTAGACTAGCAATTAGCTGAAAATGAACAAACCCGAAATTATCATGAAATCAAAAACCACTTTTCATTAGCTCGATTCCAATCGATTTAGACTGGCAATTCTTCGAAAATGATCAAACCCAAAGTTATCATGAAATCAAAACCATTTTTCATTGACTCGATTCCAATCAAATTAGACTAGCAGTTTGCCAAAGACGAACAAACCCGAAGTTATCATGAAATCAAAAGCACTTTTCATTGGCTCGGTTCCAATCGAATTGGACTAGTAATTTGCCGAAAATGATCAAACCTAAAGTTATCATGAAATCGAAAATCATTTTTCATTGGCTGGATTCCAATCGAATTAGACTAGCAATATTCGAAAACAATCAAACCCGAAGTTATCATGAAATCGAAAGCCACTTTTCATTGGCTCTATTCCAATCGAATTAGACTAGCAATTCGTCAAAAATGATCAAACTGGAAGTTATCATGAAATCAAAAACGATTTTTCATTCGCTCGATTCCAATCGAATTAGGCTGGCAATTAGCCGAAAATGAACAAACCCGAAATTATCATGAAATCAAAACCACTTTTCATTGGCTCGATTCCAATCAAATTAGACTAGCAGTTTGCCAAAGACGAACAAACCCGATGTTATCATGAAATCAAAAACCACTTTTCATTGGCTCGATTCCAATCAAATTAGACTAGCAGTTTGCCAAAGACGAACAAACCCGATGTTATCATGAAATCAAAAACCACTTTTCATTGTCTCGATTCCAATCGAAATAGGCTAGCAATTTGCCAAAGACGAACAAACCCGATGTTATCTTGAAATTGAAAGCCACTTTTCATTGGCTCGATTCGAATCGAATTAGACTAGCAATTCGCCAAAAAAGAACAAACCCGAAGTTATCGTGAAATCAAAACCACTTTTCATTGGCTCGATTCAAATCAAATTAGAGTAGCAATTCACCGAAAATGATTAAACCCAAAGTTATCATGAAATCGAAAACCAATTTTCATTGGCTCAATTCCAATCGAATTAGTCTAGCAGTTTGCCAACGACGAACAAAGCCGATGTTATCATAAAATCCAAAACCACTTTTCATTGTCTAGATTCCAATCGAAATGGACTAGCAATTTGCCAAAGACGAACAAACCCGATGTTATCATGAAATCGAAAACCACTTGTCATTGGCTCCATTCCAATCTAATTAGACTACTAATTAGCCGAAAACGATCAAACGCAAAGTTATCATGAAATCAAAAACCACTTTCCATTGGCTCCATTCCAATCGAATTAAACTAGCAATTCGCAAAAAATGAACAAACCCGAAGTTATCTTGAAATCAAAACTACTTTACACTGGCTCCATTCCAATCGAATTGGACTAGCAATTTGCTGAAAACGATCAAACCGAAAGTTATCATGAAATCGAAAAACATTTTTCATTGGCTCGATTCCAATCGAATTATACTAGCATTATTCGAAACGATCAAACCCGAAGTTGTCATGAAATCGAAAGCCACTTTTCATTGGCTCTATTCCAATCGAATTAGACTAGCAATTCGTAAAAAATGATCAAACCCGAAGTTATCACGAAATCAAAAACCACTTTTCATTGGCTCGATTCCAATCGAATTAGACTAGCAATTAGCTGAAAACGAACAAACTAGAAATTATCATGAAATCAAAAACCACTTTTCATTGGCTCGATTCCAATCGAATTAGACTGGCAATTCGTCGAAAATGAAATAACCCAAACTTATCATGAAATCAAAACCACTTTTCGTTGGCTCAATTCCAATCGAATTAGACTAGCAGTTTGCCGAAGATGAACAAACCCGATGTTATGATGAAATCAAAAGCCACTTTTCATTGGCTCGATTCCAATCGTATTAGACTAGCAATTTGCCAAAGACGAACAAACCTGATGTTATCATGAAATCGAAAGCCACTTTTTTTGGCTCTATACGAATCGAATTAGTCTAGTAATTCACCAAAAATGAACAAACCCGAAGTTATCACGAAATCAAAACCACTTTTCATTGGCTCGATTCCAATCGAATTAGACTAGCAATTCGTCGAAAATGATCAAGCCCGAAGTTATCATGAAATCAAAAACAACTTTTCATTGGCTCGATTCCAATCGAATTAGACTAGCAATTTCCGAAAACGATCAAATTCGATGTTATCCTAAAATCAAAAACCACTTTTCCATGGCTCCATTCCAATCAAATTGGACTAGCAATCCGTCAAAAATGAACAAACTCGAAGTTATCATGAAATCAAGAACCACTTTTCATTGGCTCGATTCCAATCTAATTAGACTAGCAGTTTGCCGAAAACAATCAAACCCAAAGTTATCTTGAAATCAAAAACCACTTTCCATTGCCTCGATTCCAATCGAATTAGACTAGCAATTTGCCAAAAACAAACATACCCGATGTTATCATTAAATCGAAAGCCACTTTTCATTGACTCGATTCTAATCGAATAAGATTAGCAATTCGCCGAAGACGAAGAAATCCAAAGCTATCATGAAATCAAAACCACTTTTGATTGGCTCGATTCCATTCGAATTAGACTAGCAATTCGCCGAAAATGATCAAACCCGAAGTTATCACGAAATCAAAACCACTTTTCATTAGCTCAATTCCAATCGAATTAGACTAGTAATTCGCTAAAAATGAACAAACCAGAAGTTATCATGAAATCAAAACCACTTTTCGATGGCTCGATTCCAATCGAATTAGACTAGCAATTTGTAAAAAATGATCAAACCCGAAGTTACCATGAAATCAAAAGTAACTTTTCGTTGGCTCAATTCCAATCGAATTAGACTAGCAAATTTTCGAAAATGATCAAACCCGAAATTATCATGAAATCGAAAGCCACTTTTAATTGGCTCGATTCCAATCAAATTAGACTTGCAATTCACTGAAAATGATCAAACCCGAAGTTATCATGAAATCAAAAACCATTTTTCATTGGCTCGATTCCAATCGAATTAGACTAGCAATTCACCGAAAATGATCAAACCCGAAGTTATCCTGAAATCAAAAACCACTTTTCATTGTCTCGACTCCAATCGAAATTGACTAGCAATTTTCGAAGACGATCAAATTCGAAGTTATCATGAAATCAAAAACCACCATTCATTGGCTCAATTCCAATCAAGTTAGACTAGTAATTCGCCAAAACCGAACAAACCTGAAGATATCATGAAATAAAAAACTACTTTTCATTGGCTTGATTCCAATTGAATAATACTAGCATTTCGCAAAAAGCGAACAGACCCGAAGTTATCATGAAATCAAAAGCTGCATTTCATTGTTCGATTCCAATCGAATTGGACTAGCAATTCGCCAAAAATGAACAAACCCAAAGTTATCATGAAATCAAAAACCACATTTCATTGGCTCGATTCCAATCGAATTAGACTAGCAGTTTGCAGAAGACGAACAAACCCGATGCAATCTTGAAATAAAACACCACTTTTCATTGACTCGATTCCAATCGAATTTAACTAGTGATTTACCGAAAATGATCAAACCCGAAGCTATCATGAAATTGAAAACGACTTTTCATTGGCTTGATTCTAATCTAATTAGACTAGCAATTTTTCAAAAATGATCAAACCCGAAGTTATCATGAAATCGAAACCTACTTTTCATTGTCTCGATTCCAAACGAATTAGACTAGTAATTTGCCGAAAATGATCAAACTCGAAGTTATCATAAAATCAAAAATGACTTTTCATTGGCTCGATTCCAATCAAATTCGCCTAGCAATTTGCCAAAAATGATCAAACTCGTAGTTATCATGAAACCAAAAACCACTTTTCATTGCCTCCATTCCAATCGAATTAGACTGCAATTTTTTGAAAACGATCAAAGCCGAAGTTATCATGAAATCGAGAGAAACTTTTCATTGGCTCGATTTCAATCGAATAAGACTAGCAATTCACCGAAAGCGATTAAACCCGAAGTCATCATGAAATCAAAAACCACTTTTCATTGGCTCGATTCCAATCAAATTAGACTAGCAATTAGCCGAAAATGATCAAACCCGAAGTCATCATGAAATCAAAAACCACTTTTCATTGGCTCCATTCCAATCGAATTAGACTAGCAATTCGCCAAAAATGAACAAACCCAAAGTTATCATGAAACCAAAACCACTTTTCATGGGCTCAATTCCAATCGAATTAGAATACCAATTCACCAAAAACGAACAAACCCGAAGTTATCATGAAATCAAAAACCATTTTCGTTGGCTCGATTCCAATCCAATTAGACAAGTATTTCGCCAAAAAAAAAAACAAATCCAAAGTTATCATAAAATAAAAAACCGCTTTTCATTGGCTCCATTCCAATCAAATTGGACTAGTAACTTGCCAAAAACAATCAAACCCAACGTTATCATGAAATCGAAAACCATTTTTCATTGGCTCGATTCTAATCGAATTAAACTAGCAATATTCGAAAACGATCAAACCCAAAGTTACCATGAAATCGAAAGCTACTTTTCATTGGCTCGATTCCAATCGAATTAGACTAGCAATTCGCCGAAAATGATCAAACCCGAAGTTATCATGAAATCCAAAACCACTTTTCATTGGCTCTATTCCAATCGAATTAGACTAGCAATTAGCCAAAAACGAACAAACCCGAAATTATCATGAAATCAAAAACCACTTTTCATTGGTTCGATTCCAATCGAATTAAACTGGCAATTCGCCGAAAATGATCAAACCCAAAGTTATCATGAAATCAAAAACATCTTTTCATTAGCTCGATTCCAATCGAATTAGACTAGCAATTTGCCAGAGACGAACAAACCCGATGTTATCATGAAATCAAAAACCACTTTACACTGGCTTGATTCCAATCGAATTAGACTAGCAATTGGCCAAAGACGAACAAACACGATGTTACCATGAAATCAAAAACCACATTTCATTGGCTCGGTTCCAATCGAATTTGACTAGGAATTTGCCAAAAATGAACAAACCCGATGTTATCATGAAATCAAAAACCACTTTTCATTCGCTCGATTCCAATCGAATTAGACTAGCAATTTGCCAAAGACGAACAAACCTGATGTTATCATTAAATCAAAAGCCACTTTTCATTGGCTCGATTCGAATCGAATTAGACTAGCAATTCGCCAAAAATGAACAAACCCAAAGTTATCATGAAATCAAAATAGCTTTTCATTGACTCAATTCCAATCGAATTAGACTAGCAATTCGTAAAAAACGATCAAACCCGATGTTATCATGAAATCAAAATCAACTTTTCATTGGCTCAATTCCAATCGAATTAGACTAGCAATTTGCCAAAAACGAACAAACCCGAAGTTATCATGAAATCAAAAACCACTTTTCATTGGCTCGATTCTAATCGAATTTGACTAGCAATTTACCGGAAATGATCAAACCCGAAGTTATCATGAAATCCAATACCATTTTTCATTGGCTCGATTCCAATCGAATTAGGCTAGCAATATTCAAAAACAATCAAACCCAAAGTTATCATGAAATCGAAAGCCACTTTTCATTTGCTCGATTCTAATCGAATTAGACTAGCAATTCACCAAAAACGAACAAACCCGAAGTCATCATGAAATCAAAAACCATTTCTCATTGGCTCGATTCCAAGGGAATATGACTAGCAATTCTCCAAGTACGTACAAACCCAAAGTTATCATGAAATCAAAAACCACATCTCATTGGCTCGATTCTAATCGAATTAGCCTAGCAATTTGCAGAAGAAGAACAAACCCGATGCAATCATGATATAAAACACCACTTTTCGTTGCCTCGATTCCAATCGAATTTGACTAGTGATTTATCGAAAATGATCAAACTCGAAGTTATCTTGAAATTGAAAACCACTTTCCATTGGCTCGATTCCAATTGAATTTGACTAGCAATTTGCCAAAAATGATCAGCCACGAAGTTATTATGAAATCAAAAACCACTTTTCGTTGCCTCGATTCCAATCGAATTGGACTAGCAATTTGCCAAAGACGAACAAACCCGATGTTATCATGAAATCGAGAGCCACTTTTCATTTGCTCGATTCTAATAGAACAAGACTAGCAATTCGCCAAAGACGAACAAACCCAAAGTTATCATGAAATCAAAAACAACTATTCATTGGCTCGATTCCAATTGAATTAGACTAACAATTTTTTCAAAATGATCAAACCTGAAGTTATCATGAAATCGAAAGCCACCTTTCATTGGCTCGATTCCAATCGAATTAGACTAGCAATTCACAGAAAATGATAAAACCTGAAGCTATCACGAAATCAAAAATCAATTTTCATTGGCTCGATTACAATCGAATTAGAACAGCAATTTCTGAAAACGATAAAATCCGAAGTTATCATGAAATCGAAAGCCACCTTTCATTGACTCGATTACAATACAATTAGACTAGCAATTTTCGAAAACGATCAAATCTGAAGTTATCATTAAATCAAAAACCACTTTTCATTGGCTCGATTCCAATCGAATTAGAACAGCAATTTCTGAAAACGATAAAATCCGAAGTTATCATGAAATCGAAAGCCACCTTTCATTGGCTCGATTCCAATCGAATTAGACTAGCAATTCACAGAAAATGATAAAACCTGAAGCTATCACGAAATCAAAAATCACTTTTCATTGGCTCGATTCCAATCGAATTAGACTAGCGATTCGTTGAAAATGATCAAACCCAAACTTATCATGAAATCAAAAATCACTTTTCATTGGCTCGATTCCAATACAATTAGACAAGCAATTTTCGAAAACGATCAAATCTGAAGTTATCATTAAATCAAAAACCACTTTTCATCGGCTCGATTCCAATCGAATTAGAACAGCAATTTCTGAAAACGATCAAATCCGAAATTATCATGAAATCAAAAACCACTTTTCATTGGCTCGATTCCAATCGAATAAAACTTGCAATTCACCTAAAATGATCAAACCCAAAGTTATCATGAAATCAAAAATCACTTTTCATTGGCTCGATTCTAATCGAATTAGACTAGCAATTCGCCAAAAACGAACAAACCCAAAGTTATCATGAAATCAAAAACTACTTTTCATTGGCTCGATTGCAATGGAATAAGACTAGCAATTTCCCGAACATGATGAAACCCGAAGTTATCATGAAATCAAAAATCACTTTTCATTAGCTCGATTCCAATCGAATTAGACTAGCAATTAGCTGAAACGATCAAACCCGAAGTTATCATGAAATCAAAAATCACTTTTCATTGGCTCGATTCCAATCGAATTAGACTAGTAATTTTCGAAAATGATCAAATCCGAAGTTATCATGAAATCAAAAACCACTTTTCGTTGGCTCGATTCTAATCGAATTAGACTAGCAATTCGCCAAAAATGTACAAACCCGAAGTTATCATGAAATAAAAAACTACTTTTCATTGACTCGATTCCAATCGAATTAGACTAGCAATTCGTCGAAAACGATAAAAGCCTAAGTTATCATGAAATCAAAAACCACTTTTCTTTGGCTCGATTCTAATCAAATTAGACTAGCAGTTCGCCAAAAACGAACGTACCCGAAGTCATCAAGAAATTAAAAACTATTTTTCATTGGCTCGATTCAAATGGAATAAGACTAGCAATTTACCGAAAATGTTGAAACCCGAAGTTATCATGAAATCAAAAACCACTTTTCATTGGCTCGATCCCAATCGAATTAGACAAGCAATTAGCCGAAAATGATCAAGCCCGAAGTTATCATGAAATCAAAAATAACTTTTCATTGGCTCCATTCCGATCGAATTAGACTAGCAATTCTCCAAAAATGAACAAACCCGAAGTTATCATGAAATCAAAAACCACTTTCCATTGGCTCGATTCCAATCGAATTAGACTAGCAATTTACCGAAAATGATCAAACCCGAAGTTATCATGAAATCAAAAACCACCTTCCATTGCCTCGATTCCAATCGAATTAGACAAGCAATATGCCAAAGACGAACAAATCCGATGTTATCATGAAATTGAAAGCCACTTTTCATTGGCTCGATTCTAATCGAATAAGACTAGCAATTCGCCAAATACGAACAAACCCAAAGTCATCATGAAATCAAAAACAACTATTCATTGGCTTGATTCCAATTGAATTAGACTAGCAATTTTTTCAAAATGATCAAAACTGAAGTTATCATGAAATCGAAAGCCACCTTTCATTGGCTCGATTCCAATCGAATTAGACTAGCAATTCACAGAAACTGATCAAACCCAAAGTTATCATGAAATCAAAAATCACTTTTCATTGGCTCGATTCCAATCGAATTTGACTTGTAATTTTCGAAATTGATCAAATCCGAAGTTATCATGAAATCAAAACCCACTTTCCATTGGCTCGATTCCAATCGAATTAGACTAACAATTTACAGGAAACGATCAAACCTGAAGTTATCATGATTTCAAAAACCACTTTCCATTTCCTGGATTCCAATCGAATTAGACTAGCAGTTTGCCAAAGACGAGCAAACCCGATGTTATCCTAAAATCAAAAGCCACTTTTCATTGGCTCGATTCTAATCAAATAAGACTAGCAATTCACCAAAGACGAACAAACCCAATGTTATCATGAAATCAAAAACAACAATTCATTAGCTCGATTCCAATCGAATTAGACTAGCAATTCACAAAAAATGATAAAACCCGAAGTTATCATGAAATCAAAAACCACTTTTCATTGGCTCGATTCTAATCGAATTAGGCTAGCAATTCGTCGAAAATGATCAAACCCGAAGCTATCATGAAATCAACAATCACTTTTCATTGGCTCGATTCCAATAAATTTTGACTAGTAATTTTCGAAAATGATCAAATCTGAACTTATCATGAAATCAAAAACCATTTTCCATTGGCTCGATTCCAATCGAATTAGACTAGCAATTTGCCGAAAACGATCAAACCCAAAGTTATCATGAAATCAAAAAACACTTTCCATTGCCTCGATTCCAATCGAATTAGACTAGCAATTTGCCAAAGACGAACAAACCCGATGTTATCCTGAAATCAAAAGCCACTTTTCATTGGCTCGATTCTAATCGAATAAGACTAGCAATTCACCAAAGACGAACAAACCCGAAGTTATCATGAAATCAAAAACAACAATTCATTAGCTCGATTCCAATCGAATTAGACTAGCAATTCACAGAAAATGATAAAACCCGAAGTTATCATGAAATCAATAACCACTTTTCATTGGCTCGATTCCAATTGAATTAGACTAGCAATTCGTCGAAAATGATCAAACCTGAAGTTATCATGAATTCAAAAATCACTTTTCATTGGCTCGATTCTAATAAAATTTGAGTTGTAATTTTCGAAAATGATCAAATCCGGAGTTATCGTGAAATCAAAAATAACTTTTCATTGGCTCCATTCCGATCGAATTAGACTAGCAATTCTCCAAAAATGAACAAACCGAAGTTATCATAAAATCAAAAACCACCATCCATTGGCTCGATTCCAGTCGAATTAGACTAGCAATTTGCCAAAACGATCAAACCAGAAGTTATCATGAAGCCAAAAACCACTTTCCATTGCCTCGATTCCAATGGAATTAGACTAGCAATATGCCAAAGACGAACACACACGAAGTTATCATGAAATCAAAAACAACTATTCATTAGCTCGATTCCAATTGAATTAGACTAGCAATTCACAGAAAATGATAAAACCCGAAGTTATAATGAAATCAAAGATAACTATTCATTGGCTCGATTCCAATTGAATTAGACTAGCAATTTTTTCAAAACGATCAGACCCAAAGTTATCGTGAAATCGAAAGCCACTTTTCATTGGCTCGATTCCAATCGAATTAGACTAGCATTTCACAGAAAATGATGAAACCCGAACTTATCAAGAAATCAAAAACCGCTTTTCATTGGCTCGATTCCAATCGAATTAGGCTAGCAATTCGGCGAAAATGATCAAACTCGAAGTTATCATGAAATCAAAAATCACTTTTCATTGGCTCGATTCCAATCGAATTAGACTAGTAATTTTCGAAAATGATCAAATCCGAAGTTATCATGAAATCAAAAACCACTTTTCGTTGGCTCGATTCCAATCGAATTAGACTAGCAATTCGCCAAAAATGAACAAACCCGAAGTTATCATGAAATAAAAAACTACTTTTCATTGACTCGATTCCAATCGAATTAGACTAGCAATTCGTCGAAAATGATAAAAGCCTAAGTTATCATGAAATCAAAAACCACTTTTCTTTGGCTCGATTCCAATCGAATTAGACTAGCAATTCGCCAAAAACGAACATACGCGAAGTTATCAAGAAATCAAAAACTATTTTTCATTAGCTCGATTCAAATGGAATAAGACTAGCAATTTATCGAAAATGATGAAACCCGAAGTTATCATGAAATCAAAAATCACTTTTCGTTGGCTCGATTCCAATCGAATTAGACTAGCAATTCGCCAAAAATGAACAAACCCGAAGTTATCATGAAATAAAAAAACTACTTTTCATTGACTCGATTCCAATCGAATTAGACTAGCAATTCGTCGAAAATGATAAAAGCCTAAGTTATCATGAAATCAAAAACCACTTTTCTTTGGCTCGATTCTAATCGAATTAGACTAGCAGTTCGCCAAAAATGAACATACCCGAAGTCATCAAGAAATCAAAAACCATTTTTCATTGGCTCGATTCAAATGGAATAAGACTAGCTATTTACCGAAAATGATGAAACCCGAAGTTATCATGAAATCAAAAACCACTTTTCATTGGCTCGATCCCAATCGAATTAGACTAGCAATTAGCCGAAAACGATCAAACCCGAAGTTATCATGAAATCGAAAATAACTTTTCATTGGCTCCATTCCGATCGAATTAGACTAGCAATTCTCCAAAAATGAACAAACCCAAAGTTATCATAAAATCAAAAACCACTTTCCATTGGCTCGATTCCAGTCGAATTAGACTAGCAATTTGCCAAAACGATCAAACCAGAAGTTATCATGAAGTCAAAATCCACTATCCGTTACCTCGATTCCAATCGAATTAGACTAGCAATATGCCAAAGATGAACATACACGAAGTTATCATGAAATCAAAAACAACTATTCATTAGCTCGATTCCAATCGAATTAGACTAGCAATTCTCAGAAAATGATAAAACCGAAAGTTATCATGAAATCAAAAACAGCTATTCATTGGCTCGATACCAATTGAATTAGACTAGCAATTTTTTCAAAACGATCAGACCCGAAGTTATCATGAAATCGAAAGCCACTTTCCATTGGCTCGATTCCAATCGAATTAGGCTAGCAATTCACCGAAACGGATCAAACCCAAAGTTATCACGAAATCAAAAATCACCTTTCATTGGCTCGATTCCAATCGAATTAGGCTACCAATTCGGCGGAAATGATCGAACTCGAAGTTATCATGAAATCAAAAATCACTTTTCATTGGCTCGATTCCAATCGAATTAGGCTAGCAATTCGGCGGAAATGATCAAACTCGAAGTTATCATGAAATCAAAAATCACTTTTCATTGGCTCGATTCCAATCGAATTAGACTAGTAATTTTC
>NW_019263880.1:20752-23256 GCF_002742605.1 Olea europaea var. sylvestris | reverse complement strand
GAATTTCCTGAATACGATATTGTTGAGAAATTGTTACCCAAGCACAAATATAAAAGTGATCTGCGACAACTGGATCATTATAAACATTCATTGCCAGAGTAGTCTTTGTTGGAAGTGGTGGGTCAATTGGGTCAACTTTGACCACAATTTAAGTGGGACCCGATGTTCGATGTATCGAAATTAATGCTCAATTAAATTGTACGTTCGGAGCAGGTGAGTGTAGAATATTTAATTGTGAAAAACCACTTCAATATGAATGAGAAATTATGGTTGAAAGTTGGACAATAAATAAGATGAATAAATGGGAAAGAATTGGAAAAATGTTCCAATCCCACATAGGTTGCAAACACAACCTTGAACCACTTAATAAACTTCAAGTTTGGATATGAGTTTGGGCCCCAAGGGGTACCAATAGTCTTTGAAAGGGGGGAGTCTTAGACAATGTCTAGACTAATTCAAAGGCCACGCGCGCCGTCGTCCGACCGACCGGGCGGGCGGGTCGAGGCCTGGGTTAATATTAATTTTTTAAAAAAATAAATAAATTATTTTTAATTTTTTAAATTCAATTAATTCCCTCCCTTTGACAGTTTATTAACCGACCCATCAATTGCTAAAACTGTGCGTTAAGTGGGCGTGAGTGGTGAATGGAAACTGCTCAACCATCAACCCCCTCCTCTATTTGTATGGTCCTCAGGCTTTCAATTTACATAACACACAGAAACATTACGAAATTATTTTCTGCATTCATACTCTTCTTTTCTACAATAGTGTTACAGAGAGTACTTCTGTTCTGATTCGTTGCCTTGCAGTCGTAGTGCTGCTTCTGCAAGTATCTGATCGTTGTATCTTGGGAGACGCTTTACCACATACCGTAAGCACCGTGTGACGGGGTAAAAACGTCTTAAGGACAGAGAGCCTAGTTCTCTCCTCGATCATCCTCATTCCGAATTTTGGACTTCTTTATGCTTTTGTTTTTTTATTCTGTGCAATTCATTTTCTGGAAATAATATTTTGTTTTACTGTTTTGCAAGTCATTTATAAAAAATATGTTCTGTACAACAAATTTCCAACAGTCTTACCGATGCCTCCCATCCTAACAATTGGAATGGTTTGGTGTCGATTTTTGTACATTACAGAGTCGATCCTTTATCTGCTTCAAGTATTCAGAAAATCCCACCATATTAGTCTGGCCAAGAGGAGCTGATCTTGATGGAAAATAACTCCTATGTGCCGGAAGATTCTGTTTGCCACTCCCGCCTTCAATCTTCTTCATCATTTCCTTGATAGTATCCATTTCTCTTATTACTTCGTGCAAGTTCAAATCTTTAATGCCAGCCTCTCAATTGTCGGTAATGTATATCCCAATTCTTTCGTTTCTAATTGGGTTGCTGATTGATTTTGGTCCTTGTTTCCTTAACCTACTTTGTTCCAGTATACGGACGCTTCTTCTTTTTTTATTTCCTAATTTTTTATGGGATAATTGCAGCAAAAGCTCGCAATCTTTGAAACACTTGCAAGCTTTTCTCAAACATTTCAATTATTACAGTCGTCATCCATAACCTTTTCAACTGTTGCATCTGAGATTTTTTTGGATGATTTCCTTTCAAAATGCCATTAGTTGACTACCAAAATAAAATTTGACTTTTTTTTCTAATTAAGTGAAGGGTAAAATGATAACTTTATAATTATAAAATAATTTAATAAAAGAAGGAAAAGGAAAACAAAAGTCATCTTCATTCCCCAATCCCCACTCTTCTAACCATTCTCACCGTCGAACCCATCCGCCCACACCGCACCCCAAAATTAAAATCACCCATTGCCTTCACTGGACAATCACCGCCACCACAACCCGTTGGCTAAAGGTAATCACCATCGGTGCTACTGCAATGCTTCAGCACCCCATGAGGCGCACTAACACAAAAAGGTAATCTAATTCTTCCATTAGGCACTGGTTGCAGATAATGGAGTAAATTTTCCACATTAAATTTGAGGTATTAGATGAGCCAGTTGGAGCATGTAGGGTGAATGAAAGGGATCTACGTCTTTGATCAGATTCATCCTATTTTGCGAAGCATAGTATGAAGAATCAACAAATGAAGAACTTCTTTAAATTGGAAGATAGCTTTGATGCCGAAATCCCCATGGGAAAATAACTTATAGTCGGTACATTATTTTTGTAAATTTGAGGACTCAAAGCTGAATTCCCACACTCCGTTCGATCAAAAATCGACACTCGAAGCTGAATTCCTATCCTAGCAATAGTGTGTTGGAAAATAATAAGTTGCAGTGAATTGCAGAACTGTAAGATGCAGAAAGTAGAATTTATTGGTTGATGGAGTCTCGTAATAGCATGATGTCCTAGTGTGACATTGTCCGCTGCTAATTGTTACGATTTTTTGTGGACAATCACTCCTAAAATACAGTAATCAAACAAATCACTTGTGTAGCAATCACAAATGATTTCAAAACTCTCAAATGTACTCAAGAAAATAGATATAAATGTA
>NW_019263880.1:10254-13739 GCF_002742605.1 Olea europaea var. sylvestris | reverse complement strand
ATTTTGGATGGAAATCGTCCAAAATAATCTTACATGCAACGATCGAAAAGGTTAACAGCTTGTTTGGGAGCGTTTTTTTGCCACAAAAAATTGATTTTTTGACCGTTATTTCACTATTTCAGCCGTCATATTTGACTTCACAGGTGGATCCCACTTTTCTCCCAACGGTCAAAAAATCAATTCTCAAAATCACTTCCAAACAGGCTCTAAATGTGCTCTAACAATTGAAAAATTTGAAAAAAGTTTGCTAGCATTTCAAATGTTTGAATCTTCTGTTAGAATTATTTCTAATGCCTTCTCACCAATAATTGCATATTTTAAAAATGAATTTGCTGTGTAAGTTGGATTATTGAGGATTTGGCAACAGATACCGGAGGGAACAAATTACCCTTTGTGCCCCTGGTAAAGGAGAATTACCCATTTCTTGCACTAACAATGCTTCCTTGATGTGTTGACTTTTCATTTCTTTGCTTGAGCAATTTTTTTTCTGAGATCAGAAATGGCTTATGCTGCTGTTCTTTCTCTTGCGCAAACTCTTGATCAGATCTTCGTAGAAAATAAAAATTTAACTCTTAATGATCTAATACATAAGGTCGGTGAAATCCAAGAGTTGCTGGTAAAATCATCCCAAAATAGCAGCCGAGAAGTAAAGTCGTTGGAAATAAAAATCAGAGATATGGCTTATCATGCTGAAAATGTCATTGAAGTCTGGCAAATAGGCTTGCAGAAAAGATCTGATTCTAGGATAGATGAGGATGTAATAACAGAAAAGGATACTGCTATCAAGGATTTGCACGAAGTAATAACAGAAATGGGTACTATCAAGAAAAAGATGGAGAAGATTAAAGGCGAGAGCGGCGAACAATATCTTCCAGCATATTGGAGTTATTTTCCATCAAGATCAGCTCCTGGTGGGCAGACCAATATGGTGGGATTTGAAAAAGACTTGATGCAGATAAAGGATGGACTCTATAATGTACAAAAATCAACCCGCCAGATCATTCCAATTGTCGGGATGGGAGGCATCGGCAAGACTACTCTGGCAATGAATGTTTATAATGATCCAGTTATCGCAGATCACTTTCATATTTGTGCTTGGGTAACAATTTCTCAACAATATCGTATTACAGAAATTCTTCTCAGCCTTTTAGATGAGATTGGTGTTCTTACCGATAAGATACGCAAAGAGAGTGATGAACGATTAAAAGAACTATTATACAAAAGTCTCAAGGGCAGGAGATACCTAATAGTAATGGACGATGTATGGAGTACAAATGCTTGGAATGACGTACAAATGTTATTTCCTGATGACAATAATGGGAGTCGAATCCTATTGACAACCAGACTAACTCACGTAGCTGATTATGCCACTTCAACTAACCATCGTCACCTGATGAATTTTCTGACTGAGGAAGAAAGTTGGAAATTATTTTGTCAAAAGGTCTTTGGAAAAGCAAATTTCCCTCCTGAGTTGGTGAATATCGGAAAGAAAATATCAAAAAACTGTCAAGGACTTCCATTATTAATTGTTGTGATTGCTAGACTTCTTGCAGAGGAAAATAAGTCACTAGATTACTGGAAGTATGTTGCTGTAAATTTATGCTCAATTATAGTAGGAAAAAATGATCGCTGCTCAGAGATATTAACTTTTAGTTACAATAACTTGCCTCTTCATTTGAGACCATGTTTTCTTTATATGGGAGTTTTCCCAGAAAACTATGAGATTCCTGTTTCTAGACTCGTCAAATTATGGGTTGCTGAGGGTTTTGTATACTCGGATATGGATGCAGAGCAACATCTGATGGAACTTATTGATAGAAATCTTATTTTGGTCGGTCAAAAAGGGTCCGTTAATGGAAAAATTAAAACCTGCAGAATGCATGATATTTTGAGAGAGCTCTGCGTGAGGATAGCTCATGAGGATAATTTTCTTTACGTCAAGAGCAGGTATCTGCGTTTCCTTCCAGAAGAGTCAAGTTTCAAACGCCGTCTAAGTATTCATGATGATGCTTCATATAGTGGCAGTGAGGAGAACGTCACAATGCAATCAATGGATCTTGTCCGTTCTTTTATATATAATGGTTGGGATGAAACTCAATTACATTCTTATTATTATTTTGGTTATCGACTGTTGAGGTTATTGGATATGGTTGGAGTAGAGCTTAGCGGGTTCCCGGAGGAAATACTGCTGCTAGTTAACTTGAGGTATATTGCTATCGCCTGTCATGCTATGATTCCAGCTTCTATTAGTATACTTTGGAATCTAAATACTTTAATTGTTGAAGACTCAACGGGAATTGCAAGTCAACTGCCCATTGAGATTTGGAATATGCCACAATTGAGACATCTCATATTCTCTCGAGTTTTCTTGCCTGCTCCTCCCACTAGTCCTTTCGTTCTAGTAAATCTAAGGACACTGTCAGCGTTAGACAGTTTGGATTATGACATCAGCAACAAAACTCCATATTTAGAGAAATTGGGAATTCATTATAATTCTGAGTCATCTCACTCTCCCAACCATTTTGCCCGTCTCCAAAACCTAGAAACAATGAAGATTCTCTTTGACTCGCCAGCAAAATCTACATTCATTAACATTGCTTTGCCATCAAGTCTCAAAAAGATAACTTTGGAGCGTGGTAGAATTGATTGGGAATACATGAGGATTTTTGGTTTCTTGCCCAATCTAGAAGTACTAAAATTGCGTGAGTATGCCTTCCAAGGCAAAGAGTGGATACTAAATGAAGGGGAATTTCTCAAACTAAAATTCCTGTTAATTTGGGAGACAGATTTGGAGCGCTGGATAGTCGACGATACCCATTTTCCACGTCTAGAGCACCTAATCCTCAGGAATTGCTCGAATTTGGTAGAGATCCCATATGATATTGGAGAAATACCAACACTTGAAACTATTGAGATAGATTACTCCAGTCCTTCCGCTGTGAATTCAGCAAAGAAAATACTCGACGATCAACAAAGCCTGGGAAACAATGGACTTCAAGTTTTCTTCCATCCAACAAAAGCAAGAGTCTATCCACTAAAATTTGGGGTAAATTAATTACTGATCCTATATTTATATGTGACTTTCTTAATTTTTAGATATTAATTAACTTTCAACAGATCGAGCAAGATGAATCAGGTCACTTCTATCGAAGAAAAACCAAACTCGATGAGTTCAAGGTAAATCATTTCCTCAACCTATTATTGTATATTACTTTCTTGGGTTTTCGATGCACGAAGCCAATATTGATCAGCTATGCTTGGAAAAAAAAATTTATGATCTTGAGATAACTTCTGAGTAAACTATCCATCACTTAATATTTGACGTAGAATAGCTTTACTTTAGTTAGTATTTCAAAACTATCATCTCTTTCACAAATCTCAACTGAGCATCTACTCAGCAAGTATTATGTATTGTCAGACTAAAGAAAAACCTGGAAGCAGTACAGAAAAGTCTGGAAGCAGTATAGAAAAATCTGGAAGCAGTA
>NW_019263880.1:6075-6878 GCF_002742605.1 Olea europaea var. sylvestris | reverse complement strand
ATTTTTTTTATATATTACTGTTTATATAATCTTTTAAAAATTGATGAGGTGTAAAAAAAAAAAAAAAAAGAAGGTGGAGGAAATTTCTTTTATCTGGTTGATGCCAACAAATTCGACAAGATAAATCAGGTCGCTATTATCAACACAAAACCAAAATTGATCAGTTAGAGGTAAATCAATTAGTTCGTGAGATTCCATTAGTTTTTAAAATTTTTATCATTTTTCTTTTATATATAAATTAAATTTGGTCAAAGGCCATTTTCAAAATTGGCCCAAGTCAACGGGTCTTTGGCCACTATTTCCTCAAAAGAAGATGACTTTTGTTTTTCTTTTCCTTTATATATATATATATATATATATATATATATATATATATATATATATTTTATTTTGGTGATCAATTGACGTCATTTTGGATGGAAATCGTCCAAAATAATCTTACATGCAACGATCGAAAAGGTTAACAGCTTGTTTGGGAGCCTTTTTTTACCACAAAAAATTGATTTTTTGACCGTTATTTCACTATTTCAACCGTCATATTTGACTTCACAGGTGGATCCCACTTTTCTCCCAACGGTCAAAAAATCAATTCTCAAAATCACTTCCAAACAGACTCTAAATGTGCTCTAACAATTGAAAAATTTGAAAAAAGTTTGCTAGCATTTCAAATGTTTGAATCTTCTGTTAGAATTATTTCTAATGCCTTCTCACCAATAATTACATATTTTAAAAATGAATTTGCTGTGTGAGTTGGATTATTGAGGATTTGGCAACAGATACCGGAGGGAACAAATTACCCTTTG
>NW_019263880.1:0-2250 GCF_002742605.1 Olea europaea var. sylvestris | reverse complement strand
AACTATACATTCTCCTCAAAACTACTATTCAAAACACAGTTTTTACCAAATAATGGTTGTCAAACAAGGGCTAAATCACTTACAACATGTATTCTACACTCTAGATGCAGCAGAAACTAGAAATTAAGAAAGGATGAATTGACTAGTTTAACATCCACGAATTTTCTCAACTTAGAGAGAAATTTTAAGAAAAGACAATGGCGTAGAGCTGTAGGAAAATGCGCCAAATGAAAGGAATGTATGACCCAAGGAAAAAAAAATAAAAGAAGAAGAAGAAGATCAATCCTAAATTATTCATAGCTAAAGCTTAACAGATAAGATTAATATATTAGTCGAATCAGACCTCAACATATCAAATAATTTCACAGCAGCACGATTGTCCAAAAAGCCTCACGTAAAACAGAAATACAAGAGTTCATCGTTTCCTTAATGGTTGTCAACAAAAACATTAAACGAAGATAAAGAAATGATGTTTCTCCTTAGAAGTACCAAAATTCACTATCAATGGTTTTGGAAGACTGCTTGTCAACATTGTTTCCACTATTGAGGGAACTGTACTTTAACCTTAAAAGTACTTTCTAATGTCGTTCGATCCGGAATGATTTAATTGCAAGAAAATAACATACAATTGAGCAGCGTAACAGAAATAAAATAGCACCTTTCAACCCAGTTTATGCATACAAATGATGTTTACGGCGATCCTTCTCCCTTGATGAGTAAGACGAGCTGTGGTATTCTCGATTTAGTAATACATGACAAATTGCTTATTTAATAAGTAAATTTCGAGAAAAAATTATCAAATAAATAATGAGATATTTAAAAATTTACCTCGAGAAGAATGATGTTTTGATTTCTTGACACGTCCTGCATAAGGTGATCAGAAAAGCAATTCAATATGGTATAAACAAAGATGTGCAATCAAAACGTACAATCAAGAAGAGTTATATCATGAAGAGTCCACGAACTGACCAGAGTCTTTTCCTTTGTCCCTCGAAGGGTGGCCTCTTTCCTTGATTTTATCTCTGTCCCTTTCGCTATCCTCGCGTCTTCGTTCCCTATCAGATTCTCTCCCTCTATCATGAACTCTGCTCTTTGTTCTTTCTCTCTCCCTATCCCTGTCCCTGTCTTTGTCTTTGTCCCTTTCCTTGTTGCTTTCACCACCAGCCTCTGTTCGATGATCAGACATCAATTTAGACTCTGGATCTTCTCTCGACTCTTCACCAGTGGGCATGCTTTTAGAGTCATCGGCACTCTTCAACTCCTCCATTTTGTCAAGTGCAGCTTTTACTAGTACATCCTTACCCACTTCCTGATTTGCAGCTGAAGAGGACCCTTCTGCAGTACTACTATCTTCATTTACAGCAGGTCCAGTCAAGGAACCATCCTAAACAAAAACAAAGGGCAAAAAGATATAAAACTTACCCAGATATTCCCGTCAAAAGCAAGTCAATTATTCCAGATTTCTTTAAAATACACTAATGAAGTAAAATGATGAATTATTCCTTATCGTCTACTCAATGTGTTGTCCTGGTAATTCGATTGGCAGTTGGCTATACAATAGAAGCATAAAGCAAACAGGAATAACAAATTGGGGCTACATATCAAACTGAACCAATTTAATTAAAGCATATGTTTACCTTGGTAACAGACTCATGTGGTGAATCCCATGATCGATTAGATGTTGCAAATGAACCCCGTTCCTTGCATACAGGTATATACTGTGCCTTTGGAAGGGTATATAGGTGGGCCAGAACTCATGTGGTGAATCCCATGATCGATTAGATGTTGCAAATAAACCCCGTTCCTTGCATACAGGTATATACTGTGCCTTTGGAAGGGTATATAGGTGGGCCAGAACTCTACAAACCTCATCTATACCAGACTTATCAGCATCAAATGCTTTCCACCATGGAGGATTCTCTGGCAATGGCGCTTGAAATCTACGGGCTGCAGCATATACAACACCACAGGCCACAACTTCACTCCTGAATCTAACACACAAAGTTGTGCGCAAGCTGTTCATAAGAAATATTTATAAGGATCATTAGAACTTGTTAGAAGACTTTGAGGACAAGAGCAGTGCTCACAAGTGCACGAGAAAGAAATACCAACCAAATATACCAGATCATCGAACTGATAGAAGGAAAGCAGGAGACCCATGGTCAAGCTAATGTACATTCAATTTGATGCTACTAATCTTCATGCTAGGTTAGCTTCTTAAACTAAATAGATGGTGAAGATCCTTAAGCT
>NW_019263879.1:10098-13742 GCF_002742605.1 Olea europaea var. sylvestris | reverse complement strand
TATTGAAGCTTCACATTTTCCTCATTCACATCAACAAACAACTGTAGAAGAGGGAAGCCGGGCAACGAGATTCAACCCAGTATGGACGGCAATGAAGTCGATGGTGAGGGAGCCGAAGGCAAGGAACTCCACGGTGAGTACTGCAGCAATGGTGAAATAACTTTGCTTCCTTTTTTGTGAAAGTTTTGAAATATTTCAGCAAGCTTGTGAAATAGTTCTCTTTCCTTTTTATACGTTTTCTTCATCTCCTTCCTCTGCTACAGATAAGCAGACCGAAAGTAACCAACAAATTGAGCATCTGTCCGACAACATGGTAGACTGCATTATGAAAAGTGGTAACTTAGTACATTAGTTATTTGGAATGCAATATTTTTCAATCTATATGAAATTTTAGTTAATTAAATACTTGAATCTGAGATATTTAATTGCTCAAATGCAGGAATGGAGGTTTACTCATCCGAGTTCGTTAGTGATGATTGTTTGGCTGATGATAGGTTGGGAGTAGAAACTGAGATTTTGGTTCCGAAGGTTGGTATGAAATTTGACAGTGAGAAGGAGTTATTTGAATTCTACAAGAAGTATGCTTACGAAATAGGATTCCCTGTTAGAAAAAGAAACTCTAAGAAGGGTGATGACGGGGTTGTTCGATACGTGAGCTTTACTTGTAGTCGAGAAGGACGACGGAAGACTAATAGAAGTACTTCTTTGAATCCTCCGCCAACGATTGAAATAGGGTGCAGAGCTAGGTTGACAACGTGTTCTGATGCTCGTGGAATATGGCGAATAAACGTTGTGCAGTTAGAACACAACCATAAGACAAGCCCATCTAAATCTAGGTTATATCGATGCAATCGAGAACTTAGTGCACACGTTAAAAGACGGCTTGAGGTCAATGACATAGCAGGGATCCCATTGCATAAGAGCTATAACTCAACTGTAGTGGAGGCGGGTGGATTCGAGAACATGACTTGTGTTGAGAAAGACTGTAGGAATTTCATCGATAAAGTACGGCGTTTAAGACTTGGTGAAGGAGATGCTGCTGCATTACAGAGTTACTTCTCGAAAATGCAAGCATGCAGTCCTGGTTTTTATTTCAGTATAGACTTGGATGAGGAGTCTCGGTTAAGAAATGTGTTTTGGGCGGATAATAGATGCAGGCAAGCATATAAAGAATTCGGTGATGTAGTTACTTTTGACACCACTTATCTGACTAACAAGTACGATATGCCGTTCGCTCCTTTCGTAGGGGTGAATTACCACGGGCAATCAACTTTATTTGGTTGTGGATTAGTTTCGAATGAAGATACAAATACATTTGTTTGGTTATTTAAGACATGGCTTGAGTGCATGTGGGGTCAAGTTCCTGGTGGTATAATTACAGATCAAGATCGTGCCATGCAAAATGCAATTGCAATTGTGTTCCCCAATACTAAACATAGATGGTGTTTATGGCATATTCTAAAGAAGTTGCCAGAAAAGTTCGGCGGTCATCGCGAAAAGGGTGCAATACTGTATGTCGTTCACGGTTTAGTATACGATACATTAGTTTGTGAGGAGTTTGAAGAAGGTTGGTTGAACATGCTTGCACATTTTCATTTGCAAGATAATGATTGGTTGAACAGACTTTATGAGAACCGAAGTCGTTGGGTACCATGCTATTTGAGAACTACATTCTGGGCGGGTATATCAACCACCCAACGAAGTGAGAGTATGAACGCATTCTTCGATGACTATGTGCACTCGAAGAAATCTTTAAAGCTATTTGTAGAGCAATACGAACGGGCTTTGAGAAGTAAAGTTGAAAAGGAATTTCAAGCTGATTTTAGATCATTCTCACAAATGGTTCCTTGTGCTACTAAGTACGAGATGGAAAAGCAATTTCAAGAAGTTTATACAATCTCGAAATTCAAGGAGTTTCAAAAAGAATTCACCTGAAAGGTTTACTGTGAAGTACTATCTGCGGAGGAGTTATGCGGGATAGCGAAGTACGAGGTCCGTGAAGATATCATCCTTGAGGAAGGGAGGAAGACAAAAAGATTTACAATTTCTTTTTGTAAAGACAACTGCGAGATTGTGTGTAACTGTCATTTGTTTGAGTTTCGAGGCATCGTTTGCAAACACGCGGTCTCAGTTTTAATTCGGAATGAGGTGTCAGTACTTCCGAAAAAGTACATTTTACGAAGATGGAGGAGAGATGTGAGTAGACCTTACACACGGGTGGCAACAACGTATGATGGTTTGGTGAGTACTCCTGAGCAGTTGAGATATGAGCAGTTGTGTGCTGCTCTAACTAAGATGGCTGACTTGGTTGCAGTTGATGAAGACCGTTCAAAGTAGTTAATGGAATGGATTGAATTGCAGACGAATGAATTGTTAAAATCGAAATGTAATCACTTGGCCGCACATGGACTTGGGGGAGGGAATGTAGAAAGTTTCAACATTTTCGATCCGAAGTGTGCAAAACGTAAAGGCGCTCCAAAGGAACTTCGTATCAAAAGTTCATTGGAGATGATAACAAAAAAATCAAGGGGTCGTAATAAGGTATGTTGTGAAGGTCATAATTAATTAACCACTAATTCTATTATTCATATGTCACAATTTTAATGTAAGTATATTGCAACACGTTCAGGTGACTCAGAACTCGACATGTTTGAACAAATGTAGTTTGTCCAATGACAATGTGTCAAGCAACTTACTAGTGCAAGAGGCTCAAGTGATGACCATAGCATCTTCACAAGTGTTTGAGACATAAGATAACATGGAAGTAATAAGAAGTTTGCAATGATCCATCAAGAAGTAAAGTTGGCATTTTTTTTTTAACCTGTGCAGTTGGCATTTTTTGTAACCTGTGCAGTTGGCATTTTTTTGTAACCTGTGCACTTGGTTTTGTAATTAAACTAGAATGACCGCATCTTTTGATTTTGATTATGATTATGTGGCTGAACAAAAATGACCACTATCTTTTGTAGTTACTCTACCTTCTTAAAGTCTGAGGCATGTCTATAAATCAACTTTCATTGTATTGATGTTTGGTTATTATTCTAGTACAGTTGCAGCATTTTTAGCTCACCAGAAGCATATAAATTTCAGTATACCAGCAGCTTTTTTAGTAAACCAGCAGCATTTTAGTTTGTTTAGGTGTTTATTTCAATTGTATTGCCAATTCAGTTCACCACCACCAGCATATTCAGATCAACACCAGCATATTCAGATCACCAATTTGCCTGGGTTGATGTTAATTGAAAACTGGAAACTAATTCTTCCTACAAGAATAAGTTCACATTCACAGCCACCCAAATGAACACCAAACTCAACAGCACAATAAACACCAAAATTAACACCAACAACTAAAGGACAAATACTAAAGTCTCATTAATATTGGTGAATCAGATTACAGTATCTTCCCACATACAAAAGTGAAGAACACTAGTTAGGACCACTAATTCGTCACAGCAACATTCTTTCCTCAATTTTACAGTCACCCAACTGAACTCCAACTACACATACACAACACACTACACCTAAAAGAAAACATACTACACATCACAAGTGGTAGGGAAGGAAACTAACGACAAAATAATAGGACCAAGAGAATTTATGTTCTCCAGAAGAAGGGCAATCACAGCAAGACAGTGTAGCCACCA
>NW_019263879.1:0-1537 GCF_002742605.1 Olea europaea var. sylvestris | reverse complement strand
TATTTAGTTTTAAAAGCCGTTTTTCATTCATCACCCTTCCTCGTGCGAATTTGATGATACCCACTCTTAAGATCAATTTTACTAAATATGCATACAACATGTAGCTCATCTAACATGACATCTAGCTTAGGAATTGGGTGATGATATTTTACCGTGATGTTGTTAATGGCTCTGCAATCCACGTACTCAAAGTTCCATCTTTCTTCGGCACCAACAGCAAGATACGGCACATAGACTCATGCTTTCCCTCACATAACCCTTGCTCATAAATTCCTCCACTTGCCTCTGAAACTCCTTTGTCTCCTCTGGATTACTTCGATAAGCCGATTGGTTCGGAATGACAGCTCCAGGTATGAAATTAGTTTGATGCTCAATTCCTCTAATGGGTGGTAACCCACTAAGCATGTCCTCCGAAAATACGTCTTCAAATTCCTGCAACAAAGAAATAGCCAAAGCAGGGAGGGATGTGTTAAGCTCCTCAAAGTTGAGGAGTGACTCCTTGTAAATCAATAGTATCATTTGTTGCTTCTTCATTATTGCCTTTTCAATTCACTCCCTTTTACAAAGAAATTTTGTTTCGACTTTTCTCTCCTCTCGGACGACTCTCGTTCTTTTCTCTAATATGGCCCCACTCTCTTTTCCTTTCTATTGGCCACCTCACTATTTTCTCTCTTTTTCGCTAATTCTCTCAATCTTATTTCTTCTTCATTTTGCAGTTGAATTTAGTCTTCATATACTTGTGTCGGTGTTAATGGTACAAGGGTGCTAGACCTCTCATCTTTCACAAAGCTATACTTATTTTTATACCCATCATGCATTGCCTTCCTATCATATTGCCATGATCTCCCCCAATAAAATATGTCCAACATGCATAGCTACAGTGTCACACATCACCTCATCTTGATATTTACCAATGGAAAAATTAATTAACACCCTCTTCGTCACCTTGACTTCCCCACATTCATTTAACCATTATAATTTATAGGGCCGAGGATGTTTTAATAATGTTAAACCCAATTTTTCTACCATATTAGTGCTAGCCACGTTAGTACAACTTCCACCATCAATTATTACACTACATACCTTGCTCTTGATGTGACAGCGCGTGTAGAATTTGTTTTCTCACTGTTGTCCCAAATCATCGGCCTTGATTTGAGCGCTGAGAGCTCGCCTGGCGACCAACAGCTTACCACCAACCGCATACTCTGTGGTGTCTTCTTCATCAGCATCCTACATTTATGACATATCTGTATAATCACTTTCACTTTCAGTTTCTACTTCCCAGCTGTCCTGCATAATCATTGTTTTCTTATTTGGGCATTGAGAAGTAATGTGCCCGTTCCCAAGCAACGAAAATATTTGATATCCGTGTTTCTTGATGGCTATGACCCCCCCTTTGGTATGGCCTTTCTAGCACCCTCTTCCTTGCCTTTTGGTACCTTAGCTCTCCCTCTTGCAACAGTTCCTTCTCCTTTATTATTTTCCCACTTCGATTTCCAAGAAGGATTAGAACCCGAAGATCTAGATTGGTACCTTG
>NW_019263878.1:10558-13742 GCF_002742605.1 Olea europaea var. sylvestris | reverse complement strand
TTATTTATTTATTTTTTTTTTTTTGGTTAAATACTCGATCTGAGTCAAGTATTAATCAAGAATCATTTTATGAACTTTTACAGATTCAGAATTTTTAAATGAAGTGCTCTCAAGTCTCAACAATTGACGAAAAATAAGCAACACGGGTTATACCTTGTAAAAGGTTCAATGAACACATAAAAAAGAATATAATTAAAAACCTTTAATACATGAACAAGACCCTTATAATTTACAGCTCAAAAAGTACCTTTTAACTTACTCTCATCCATCATATAAAACCTCATCTTTCTCTTAGCTCAATCAAGTTCACTGGAACTCTCAAAGTATTAAGAATTCCTTCCTTGATCAAGTACGCAAAATTTACAAGTCGAACCCAGTACTCAACATGACTCGACGGTGCAACGGATTTTTTACTTATTTTTCTTCTTTTATATTAACCTTGAAATCCACCATACCAAACACGTCATAGAGTTCAGTACACTGGCACCTTATGAGAATGATTGTTTTGGACATCTTCTGAAACAGAAGAAACCTCCTGGTTGTTGGAGCTTGCAGTTGTAAGAGAAGCCTCGATATCTTTGCCATCTGAATCTATATATTTTAGGAATTGATCAATGTCTTTATTATCTGAACTTCCAGCTCTTCTGTGGTACCATCTTCGGGGTTTAGTCCTCCTCTCACTGATCGCTATGGCTATGTCATTTGGGAATAGGTTTCTGAGTACAAAGGCTTGAATAATGGTTGTCACGAGCAGTGCTGACACTGTAAGTGTAGAGACAGCACAAAGGACAACGGTTAAAGTTTTTGTTACTGGGTTGGTTACCACGTTTGAGTATCTGATTGTGGCAATGGCAGCTCCAGTCATAGGGAATGTGTAAGCCCACCATGCTAATGAAAACCTGAAGCCTCGGAAGAAATTAACACGAACGACCTGGATAAGATAGATGAAAATGGAAATAGATTAGCTATACATGTCAAGCAGAACTGGATAAAAAATGAACAAGATTTTAACTTCCTTTTCTTCCTCAATATTGTCCGAAGCGATCCAATCCTCTTTACCAAATGCATATAAATAGAAAGCTTTGGTGTCCGCGAAACTAACCAGTGAGAAATAAAGGAACAAGGCGATGAAGTAGGCAATCCGTGCTCCATAATCGAAGGATCCTTGAATCCTTGCCCATGCCATAGAAGCAACGCTAGGTGCAGCAACAAAGAGAAAGAAAACCGGGTGGAGCTCCTTTGGAAGTGTCTCATTTGTTGGAAGTCTCTGATAGAGAGTAACAAATAAGACAGTGTAATGAGCCAATCCAACAGCAAAGAAAAAAATAGGTCCTTCTTTTAGCCCCATGGATGCACCAAGCAAGGCACCAACAAAATTCCCGACAACAGAGAGATGGTTCGAGGGGTTTGCCACCTTAGAAAGTCTCCGTTGTCCTCCTGACATCCACTGTCCATATATCTTAAGCTCAAGGCAAAAAATCGGGGTCATAAGAATGTACCACAGAAATGCATGCAGATTTTCAGAAACCGATGGTGGAACTCCAAGAGCCAAGAATAGAAGGGCAATCCATGGAGCAAAGAAGAAGTTAACACGAATTGGGTGATAGTACTCACGACGAACGGCTTCAAAGTAGAAAATCACTTTCAAACCATAAATGAAAGAGACAATTGTCATAAGAGCAAGAGATATGCACCAAAGAACTAGATTTATGTCGGGGCTGACATGGAGGAACTTGGTAGAGGAGGAAGTAGCAAGGGTTTTCCACAAAATGGCTTGGCTGCTAACACCGAGACAGATACCAAAAGAAGAGACGGGATAGCGTAGCAGGAATGGCCATTGCTTATCTTCAGGAAGAAGTATTTCTTCAGATGCCTGTAAAGGAGAAACAAATTATTTGGCATAAATAAACACCACGATTCTACTTTAATAGTGGTGGAAAAATTGAAGTGCATTACAGAAGTCGCTATTGGAAAATATAGAAGAAACTTTTAACGACGGGATATAATTACTTAAATGGCATACACTCCTCCACAATAATATTCGAAGTTTTTTTGCTCCTAAAATCTTTAATTGTTGTTGTTGGGGGCATTAAGTTGCCATAAAAATTCACATGTATTCACTACATGTAATGCGATGAAACATGACAGTTCGAAGAGAAAAATATCTTTCAAGAAATTTCTTTCTTCCATATCAGTACTACTCTACTGCATATGGTTTGCAAATGCGGCCATCCATTTGGCGAAGAAATGATGCATATCAAGTTAAACCCCAAGACTGATCAATAAAAAAAACATACCCGTAGGGTATCCAATTCTGGTCCCTCCAAGGCATCAAAGTATCGGTCCACAGGCAGAGTTTCGACTTCTGCAGGCTTCGGAATCTTAGAATCTTGCTCAGATTCCCTAGGCTTACCACGCAAATTTGATATTTGTCTCTCAAGTTTCCCAGACCATGTCTTGAAAGAGTCATATCTGTTATCCTTCAGCCTATTAATCCTGGGATTCCTCGGTGGGAGGTCTGTTGGGTTGGGAGATTTTCTACTGGGGAGGGGCTCATTAAATGCAGAACCTTTTGGCATTGGCTGAGAATAAAATCTCGTCTTTCTTCCCTGAGAACTTTTCTCTTGGAAAGTAGCAGCAGAATCGGGAATATCCGTGCACAAATTTTTTCCAAAGTCATCTCTGAAAATAACCTTTTTTGCGTCCTGTAAATGAGATTCAATAGGAGACGGTGGCATGCTGATAGAAACAGAATGCAACCTCTGAGACTCAGAAAAATCAATTCCTCCTTTCACAGAAGCTTCTTCAATTGCCTGAGATTATTAGTTAATTAGTAATATATTAGTAAGGTGTTGAATTACACATACCAATACACACACACACACACATGAATAAGTAAATTCTTGGGTAGGTCATGGATTCATAAGAACTCAAGAAGAGTTAACTTTCATTTCAGTAAATGCATTGGATTTTTTCGATAAGCATTTTTGACAATCTAGATGATGAAACCAATCTATTAACAGACTTTTTAAGCCACGTCATCATTTCCAACATATAAGTAGGCAATTGTTTTGAAAAGATGGAGATAGACAGAGTGCCAAAACTGAACCAAAAATGCAAGTTTAGTGACTAGTTTGGAAAATGTATACGGTAACTAACAATTCTCTTAAACTGAGTTGAAAGG
>NW_019263878.1:0-1358 GCF_002742605.1 Olea europaea var. sylvestris | reverse complement strand
AAAATAAATTTTGAAATAGTGATTTTTTTGGAAAATGTGCGGTTAAAAAGTAGAAAAATATTTGAATTTATATACATAATTATTTTAGTGGGAGAATATGATTGAAAATAAGTTAAGAGAAAAATGAATTTTGAGATAACTGGACTCGAACGGGACAACGGGACAGAAGTAGCATAAAGAAGCAATGTTTTTTTCCCCAAATGCTACATCTTATCCAATACTATCTAACACTACCCATCCATTGCGTTGCTAGCTTCATAGGGACTAGATTGGATTAGTCAATAGACATCAACATGATTCCTGTTCGAGGATAAAGAACATAATTATTTTCAAGGCCATCCAAAAGAAACATGACTATTGAATAATGAATTCCAAAGTATGATTTACTCTCAAGCATAGCCAAGCCATTTCCCCACGAGCAGTATGGAACTTTTGCTGCAATATCAAAAACTCAAAACTGCCTCACAAAATGCCGATTTCTTTTTTAAATTACGAACCTAAAAATAGTCAAAATCAAACTACTATCACATGAATGAGTCACAATAACAAAGTAAGAAACACAGACAGCCAACGTGTAAATGTAAAAACCTAGTAACATCACATCAGCAGGATTAAGCCAGCTTCATGGTTTTCAGTGGGCCTTTGGGAATTTTACTCAATACCTTGACATTGAACACAGCATACTGCTTCTTGATCTCAGCCTCGGCTTTCTCAGCAAAAGCATCAACCTGGTCCTCGTATGTTTCATAGAGCACAGGCACTGAGTGCAACAAAACAAAACCTGTTTTGGAGGGTAAACAGAGGAAATCTGTGAATAAAAATTAGAAAAAGCCAATGATAATTATAATTGCAGAATGAGCCACTAATAATGATATAAAAGTTAACGGGCCACTTACATACGAATAACAAGGTCAGGAAGTTACAGCAATTTCCCAGAATTGAAAGTACCCAGAGGCCAGCAATTGCCTTAAAACCAGAAATGAATACTCTTATCATCAAAGAATGTGCTAGGCATTTAGTAATTTTGGATCTAGGGCTTCAGTGATTTCAAATATAAAAATGATATAATTAATGGCTTCAAACTAACTAATTGTATTGTAAGACCATAACAGAGCCAGAGGATTGATATACCATGAGGAACTTCTTCAGATCTTTGCCAGATGAGATATCTCGAAGGATTGCAAATGCCCTGTTCAATTCGATCCTAAGGGCAGAAGCCACACCCAGGAAAATATCCTCGGGCAGGATGACTTCGGGGATTTGCGGTGGAGACCTAATAGATAAACGGAAATATCAGCTTTCAAGCCCAAAAAATTAAAATAATAAAAAATGAGGGGGGGGGGGGGGGGAAAAAAAAT
>NW_019263877.1:0-13745 GCF_002742605.1 Olea europaea var. sylvestris | reverse complement strand
TATGGTCCCAAAAACGGACACTGTCTGCAAAAGCTATGCTCAATTCTTCGAACGCCGTCAGTCCAAATATGCAGGTGCACGTCGCACAAAAAATGGTTAAAATCCCTCATACGTCACGATGAAGTTCTGAGTTCAATCCAGAAGGGTCGCTACATTTTCGAAAAGTGCTTATGGTCCCAAAACGGACACCGTCTGCAAAAAGTTACGATCATTTCTTCGAAGGTCGACAATCCAAGAGTTCCAAATATACGAGTTATCGTTCTTTAAAAAATGGTCAAAAACCTTAATACGTCATTACGAAATCGCGAGCTAAACCCAAAACGGTCGCTACATTTCCGAAAAGTGCTTATGGTCCCAAAAACGGACACTGTCTACAAAAGCTATGCTCAATTCTTCGAACATCGTCAGTCAAAATATGTAGGTGTAGGTTCCTCAAAAAATGGTTAAAATCCCTCATACGTCACGACGAAATGGTGAGTTCAATCCAGAAGGGTCGCTACATTTCCGAAAAGTACTTATGGTCCCAAAACGAACACCGTCTACAAAAGTTACGATCATTTCATCGAAGGTCGACAATCCAAGAGTTCCAAATATGCGAGTTGTCGTTCTTTTAAAAATGGTCGAAAACCTTAATACGTCATTACGTAATCGTGAGATAACCCCAAAACGTTCGCTACATTTCCGAAAAGTACTTATGGTCCCAAAAATGGACACTGTCTGCAAAAGCTATGCTCAATTCTTCGAACGCCGTCAGTCCAAATATGCAGGTGCACGTTCCTCAAAAAAAGGTTAAAATCCCTCATACGTCACGACGAAGTGGTGAGTTCAATCCAGAAGGGTCGCTACATTACCGAAAAGTACTTATGGTCCCAAAACGGACAACGTCTGCAAAAGTTACGATCATTTCTTCGAAGGTCGACAATCCATGAGTTCCAAATATGCGACTTGTCGTTCTTTAAAAAATGGTCAAAAATCTTAATACGTCATTACGAAATCGTGAGCTAAACCCAAATCGGTCGCTACATTTCTGAAAAGTACATATGGTCCCTAAAACGGACACTGTCTGCAAAAGCTATGCCCAATTCTTCGAACGTCGTCAGTCCAAATATACAGGAGCACGTTCCTCAAAAAATGGTTAAAATCCCTCATACGTCACGACGAAGTTGTGAGTTCAATCCTGAAGGGTCGCTACATTTTCGAAAAGTGCTTATGGTCCCAAAACGGAAACCGTCTGCAAAAGTTACGATCATTTCTTCGAAGGTCGACAATCCAAGAGTTCCAAATATGCGAGTTGTCGTTCTTTATAAAATGGTCGAAAACCTTAATACGTCATTACTTAATTGTGAGCTAAACCCAAAGCGGTCGCTACATTTCCGAAAGTACTTATGGTCCCAGAAAAGGACACTGTCTGCAAAAGCTATGCTCAATTCTTCGAACGCCATCAGTCCAAATATGCAGGTGCACGTTCCTCAAAAATTGGTTAAAATCCCTCATACGTCACGCCGAAGTGGTGAGTTCAATCCAGAAGGGTCGCTACATTTCCGAAAAGTACTTATGGTCCCAAAACGGACACCGTCCGCAAAAGTTACGATCATTTCTTCGAAGGTCGACAATCCAAGAGTTCCAAAGATGCTAGTTGTCGTTCTTTAAAAAATCGTCAAAAACCTTAATACGTCATTACGAAATCGTGAGCCAAACCCAAAACGGTCGCTACATTTCTGAAAAGTACTTATGGTCCCAAAAACGGACACTGTCTGCAAAAGCTATGCTCAATTCTTCGAACGCCGTCAGTCCAAATATGCAGGTACACGTTCCTCAAAAAATGGTTAAAATCCCTCATACGTCACGACGAAGTGGTGAGTTCAATCCAGAAGGGTCGCTACATTTCCAAAAAGTACTTATGGTCCCAAAACAGACACCGTCTGCAAAAGTTACGATCATTTCTTCGAAGGTAGACAATCCAAGAGTTCCAAATATGCGAGTTTTCATTTTTTAAAAAATGGTCAAAAACCTTAATACGTCATTACGAAATCGCGAGCTAAACCCAAAACGGTCGCTACATTTTCGAAAGGTACTTCTGGTCCAAAAACGGACACCGTCCGCAAAAGTTACGCTCATTTCTTCGAAGGTCGACAATCCAAGCGTTCCCAATATGCGAGTGGTCGTTCTTCAAAAAAGGGATGAGAACCCTAATACGTCATTACGAAATCGCGAGCTAAACCCAAAACGGTCGCTACATTTTCGAAAGGTACTTCTGGTCCAAAAACGGACACCGTCCGCAAAAGTTACGCTCATTTCTTCGAAGGTCGACAATCCAAGCGTTCCCAATATGCGAGTGGTCGTTCTTCAAAAAAGGGATGAGAACCCTAATACGTCATTACGAAATCGCGAGCTAAACCCAAAACGGTCGCTACATTTCCGAAAAGTACTTATGGAACGGACACTGTCTGCAAAAGCTATGCTCAATTCTTCGAACGCCATCAGTCCAAATATGCAGGTGCACGTTCTTCAAAAAATGGTTAAAATCCCTCATACGTCACGCCGAAGTGGTGAGTTCAATCCAGAAGGGTCGCTACATTTCCAAAAAGAACTTATGGTCCCATAACGGACACCGTCTGCAAAAGTTACGATCATTTCTTCGAAGGTAGACAATCCAAGAGTTCCAAATATGCGAGTTTTCATTTTTTTAAAAATGGTCAAAAACCTTAATACGTCATTACGAAATCGCGAGCTAAACCCAAAACGGTCGCTACATTTCGGAAAAGTACTTATGGTCCTAGAAACGGACACTGTCTGCAAAAGCTATGCTCAATTCTTCGAACGTCGTCAGTCCAAATATACAGGTGCACGTTCCTCAAAAAATGGTTAAAATCCCTCATACGTCACGACGAAGTTGTGAGTTCAATCCAGAAGGGTCGCTACATTTTCGAAAAGTGCTTATGGTCCCAAAACGAAAACCGTCTGTAAAAGTTACAATCATTTCTTCGAAGGTTGACAATCCATGAGTTCCAAATATGCGAGTTGTCGTTCTTTAAAAAATGGTCGAAAACCTAAATACGTCATTACGTAATCATGAGCTTAACCCAAAACGGTCGCTACATTTCCGAAAAGTACTCATGGTCCCAAAAATGGACACTGTCTGCAAAAGTTATGCTCAATTCGTCGAACGCCGTCAGTCCAAATATGCAGGTGCACGTTCCTCAAAAAATGGTTAAAATCCCTCATACGTCACGACGAAGTTGTGAGTTCAATCCAGAAGGGTCGCTACATTTTCGAAAAGTGCTTATGGTCCCAAAACGGAAACCGTCTGCAAAAGTTACGATCATTTCTTCGAACGTCGACAATCCAAGAGTTCCAAATATGCGAGTTATCGTTCTTTATAAAATGGTCAAAAACCTTAATACGTCATTACTTAATCGTGAGCTAAACCCAAAACGGTCGCTACATTTCCGAAAGTACTTATGGTCCCAAAAACGGACACTGTCTGAAAAAGCTATGCTCAATTCTTCGAACGCCGTCAGTCGAAATATGCAGGTGCACGTTCCTCAAAAAATGGTTAAAATCCCTCATACGTCATGACGAAGTTGTTAGTTCAATCCAGAAGGGTCGCTACATTTCCGAAAAGTACTTATGGGCCCAAAACGGGCACCGTTTGCAAAAGTTACGCTCATTTCTTCGAAGGTCGACACTCCAAGCGTTCAAAATATGCGAGTGGTCATTCTTCAAATAAAGGACGAAAACCCAAATACGTCATTACGAAATCGTGAGCTAAACCCAAAACGGTCGCTACATTTTCGAAAAGTACTTATGGTCCCAAAAACGGACACTGTCTGAAAAAGCTATGCTCAATTCTTCGAACGCCGTCAGTCCAAATATGCAGGTGCACATTCCTCAAAAAATGGTTAAAATCCCTCATACGTCACGACGAAGTGGTGAGTTCAATCCAGAAGGGTCGCTACATTTCCGAAAAGTACTTATGGTCCCAAAACGGACAACGTCTGCAAAAGTTACGATCATTTCTTCGAAGGTTTACAATCCATGAATTCCAAATATGCGATTTGTCGTTCTTTAATAAATGGTCGAAAACCATAATACGTCATTACGAAATAGTGAGCTAAACCCAAAACGGTCGCTACATTTTCGAAAAGTACTTATGGTCCCAAAAACGGACACTGTCTGCAAAAGCTATGCTCAATTCTTCGAATGCTGTCAGTCCAAATATGCAGGTACACGTTCCTCAAAAAATGGATAAAATCCCTCATACGTCACAACGAAGTGGTGAGTTCAATCCAGAAGGGTCGCTACATTTCCGAAAAGTACTTATGGTCCCAAAACGGACACCGTCTGTAATAGTTACGATCATTTCTTCGAAGGTCGACAATCCAAGAGTTCCAAATATGCGAGTTGTCGTTCTTTAAAAAATGGTCAAAAACCTTAATACGTCATTATGAACTCATGAGCTAAACCCAAAACGGTCGCTACATTTCCGAAAAGTACTTATGGTCCCAAAAACGGACACTGTCTGCAAAAGCTATGCTCAATTCTTCGAACGCCGTCAGTCCAAATATGCAGGTGCACGTTCCTCAAAAAATGGTTAAAATCCCTCATACGTCATGACGAAGTTGTGAGTTCAATCCAGAAGGGTCGCTACATTTCCGAAAAGTACTTATGGGCCCAAAACGGACACCGTTTGCAAAAGTTACGCTCATTTCTTCGAAGGTCGACACTCCAAGTGTTCGAAATATGCGAGTGGTCATTCTTCAAATAAAGGACGAAAACCCAAATACGTCATTACGAAATCGTGAGCTAAACCCAAAACGATCGCTACCTTTTCGAAAAGTACTTATGGTCCCAAAAACGGACACTGTCTGCAAAAGCTATGCTCAATTCTTCGAATGCCGTCAGTCCAAATATGCAGGTGCACGTTCCTCAAAAAATGGTTAAAATCCCTCATACGTCACGACGAAGTGGTGAGTTCAATCCAAAACGATCGCTACCTTTTCGAAAAGTACTTATGGTCCCAAAACGGACACCGTCTGCAAAAGTTACGATCATTTCTTCGAAGGTCGACAATCCATGAGTTCCAAATATGCGAGTTGTCGTTCTTTAAAAAATGGTCAAAAACCATAATACGTCATTACGAAATCGTGAGCTAAACCCAAAACGGTCGCTACATTTACGAAAAGTACTTATGGTCCTAAAAACGGACACTGTCTGCAAAAGCTATGCTCAATTCTTCGAACGTCGTCAGTCCAAATATGCAGGTGCATGTTCCTCAAAAAATGGATAAAATCACTCATACGTCACTACGAAGTTGTGAGTTCAATCCAGAAGGGTCGCTACATTTTCGAAAAGTGCTTATGGTCCCAAAACGGACACCGTCTGCAAAAGTTACTATCATTTCTTCGAAGGTCGACAATCCAAGAGTTCCAAATATGCGAGTTGTCGTTCTTTATAAAATGGTCGAAAACCTTAATATGTCATTACTTAATCGTGAGCTAAACCCAAAACGGTCGCTACATTTTCGAAAGTACTTATGGTCCCAAAAACGGACACTGTCTGCAAAAGCTATGCTCAATTTTTCGAACGCCGTCAGTCGATATATGCAGGTGCTCGTTCCTCAAAAAATGGTTAAAATCCCTCATACGTCACGACTAAGTGGTGAGTTCAATCCAGAAGGGTCGCAACATTTCCGAAAAGTACTAACGGTCCCAAAACAGACACCGTCTGCAAAAGTTACGATCATTTCTTCAAAGGTAGATAATCTAAGAGTTCCAAATATGCAAGTTGTCGTTCTTTAAAAAATGGTCAAAAACCTTAATACGTCATTACGAAATCGTGAGCTAAACCCAAAACGGTCGCTACATTTCCGAAAAGTACTTATGGTCCCAAAATCGGATACTGTCTGCAAAAGCTATGCCCAATTCTTCGAACGCCGTCAGTCCAAATATGCAGGTGCACGTTCCTCAAAAAATGGTTAAAATCCCTCATACGTCATGACGAAGTGGTGAGTTCAATCCAGAAGGGTCGCTAAATTTCCAAAAAGTACTTATGGGCCCAAAATGGACACCGTTTGCAAAAGTTACGCTCATTTCTTCGAAGGTCGACACTCCAAGCGTTGAAAATATGGAGTGGTCATTCTTTAAATAAAGGACGAAAACCCTTATACGTCATTACGAAATCGTGAGCTAAACCCAAAACGGTCGCTACATTTTTCGAAAAGTACTTATGGTCCCAAAAACGGACACTGTCTGCAAAAGCTATGCTCAATTCTTCGAACGCCGTCAGTCCAAATATGCACATGCACGTTCCTCAAAAAATGGTTAAAATCCCTCATACGTCACCACGAAGTGGTGAGTTCAATCCAGAAGGGTCGCTACATTTCCGAAAAGTACTTATAGTCCCAAAACGGACACCGTCTGGAAAAGTTACGATCATTTCTTCGAAGGTAGACAATCCAAGAGTTCCAAATATGTGAGTTGTCGTTCTTTAAAAAATGGTCAAAAATCTTAATACGTCATTACGAAATCGTGAGCTAAACCCAAAACGGTCGCTACATTTCTGAAAAGTACTTATGGTCCCAAAAACGGACACTGTCTGCAAAAGCTATGCTCAATTCTTCGAACGCCGTCAGTCCAAATATGCACATGCACGTTCCTCAAAAAATGGTTAAAATCCCTCATACGTCACGACGAAGTTGTGAGTTCAATCCTGAAGGGTCGCTACATTTTCGAAAAGTGCTTATGGTCCCAAAACGGAAACCGTCTGCAAAAGTTACGATCATTTCTTCGAAGGTCGACAATCCAAGAGTTCCAAATATGCGAGTTGTCGTTCTTTATAAAATGGTCGAAAACCTTAATACGTCATTACTTAATCGTGAGCTAAACCCAAAACAGTCGCTACATTTCCGAAAGTACTTATGGTCCCAAAAACGGACACTGTCTGCAAAAGCTATGCTCAATTCTTCGAACGCCATCAGTCCAAATATGCAGGTGCACGTTCCTCAAAAAATGGTTAAAATCCCTCACACGTCACGCCGAAGTGGTGAGTTCAATCCAGAAGGGTCGCTACATTTCTGAAAAGTACTGATGGTCCCAAAACGGACACCGTCCGCAAAAAGTTACGATCATTTCTTCGAAGGTCGACAATCCAAGAGTTCCAAAGATGCTAGTTGTCGTTCTTTAAAAAATCTTCAAAAACCTTAATACGTCATTACGAAATCGTGAGCTAAACCCAAAACGGTCGCTACATTTCTGAAAAGTACTTATGGTCCCAAAAACGGACACTGTCTGCAAAAGCTATGATCAATTCTTCGAACGCCGTTAGTCCAAATATGCAGGTACACGTTCCTCAAAAAATGGTTAAAATCCCTCATACGACACGACGAAGTGGTGAGTTCAATCCAGAAGGGTCGCTACATTTCCAAAAAGTACTTATGGTCCCAAAACGGACACCGTCTGCAAAAGTTACGATCATTTCTTCGAAGGTAGACAATCCAAGAGTTCCAAATATGCGAGTTTTCATTTTTTAAAAAATGGTCAAAAACCTTAATAAGTCATTACGAAATCAAGTCATTACGAAATCGCGAGCTAAACCCAAAACGGTCGCTACATTTCGGAAAAGTACTTATGGTCCCAGAAACGGACACTGTCTGCAAAAGCTATGCTCAATTCTTCGAACGTCGTCAGTCCAAATATGCAGATGCACGTTCCTCAAAAAATGGTTAAAATCCCTCATACGTCACGACGAAGTTGTGAGTTCAATCCAGAAGGGTCGCTACATTTCCGAAAAGTGCTTATGGTCCCAAAACGGACACCGTCTGCAAAAGTTACGATCATTTCTTCGAAGGTCGACAATCCATGAGTTCCTAATATGCGAGTTGTCGTTCTTTATAAAATGGTCGAAAACCTTAATACGTCATTACTTAATCGTGAGCTAAACCCAAAACGGTCGCTACATTTCCGAAAGTACTTATGGTCCCAAAAACGGACACTGTCTGCAAAAGCTATGCTCAATTCTTCGAACACCGTCAGTCGAAATATGCAGGTGCTCGTTCCTCAAAAAATGGTTAAAATCCCTCATATGTCACGACTAAGTGGTGAGTTCAATCCAGAAGGGTCGCAACATTTTCGAAAAGTACTTACGGTCCCAAAACAGACACCGTCTGCAAAAGTTTCGATCATTTCTTCAAAGGTAGATAATCTAAGAGTTCCAAATATGCGAGTTGTCATTCTTTAAAAAATGGTCAAAAACCTTAATACGTCATTACGAAATCGTGAGCTAAACCCAAAATGGTCGCTACATTTCCGAAAAGTACTTATGGTCCCAAAATCGGATACTGTCTGCAAAAGCTATGCTCAATTCTTCGAATGCCGTCAGTCCAAATATGCAGGTGCAGGTTCCTCAAAAAATGGTTAAAATCCCTCATACGTCATGACGAAGTGGTGAGTTCAATCCAGAAGGGTCGCTAAATTTCCAAAAAGTACTTATGGGCCCAAAATGGACACCGTTTGCAAAAGTTACGCTCATTTCTTCGAAGGTCGACACTCCAAGCGTTCAAAATATGGAGTGGTCATTCTTTAAATAAAGGACGAAAACCCTAATACGTCATTACGAAATCGTGAGCTAAACCCAAAACGGTCGCTACATTTTTCGAAAAGTACTTATGGTCCCAAAAACGGACACTGTCTGCAAAAGCTATGCTCAATTCTTCGAACGACGTCAGTCCAAATATACAGGTGCGCGTTCCTCAAAAAATGGTTAAAATCCCTCATACGTCACGACGAAGTTGTGAGTTCAATCCTGAAGGGTCGCTACATTTTCGAAAAGTGCTTATGGTCCGAAAACGGACACCGTCTGCAAAAGTTACGATCATTTCTTCGAAGGTCGACAATCCAAGAGTTCCAAATATGCAAGTTGTCGTTCTTTAAAAAATGGTCAAAAATCTTAATACGTCATTACGAAATCGTGAGCTAAACCCAAAACGGTCGCTACATTTCTGAAAAGTACTTATGGTCCCAAAAACGGACACTGTCTGCAAAAGCTATGCTCAATTCTTCGAACGTCGTCAGTCCAAATATACAGGTGCACGTTCCTCAAAAAATGGTTAAAATCCCTCATACGTCACGACGAAGTTGTGAGTTCAATCTTGAAGGGTCGCTACATTTTCGAAAAGTGCTTATGGTCCGAAAACGGACACCGTCTGCAAAAGTTACGATCATTTCTTCGAAGGTCGACAATCCAAGAGTTCCAAATATGAGAGTTGTCGTTCTTTATAAAATGGTCGAAAACCTTAATACGTCATTACTTAATCGTGAGCTAAACCCAAAACGGTCGCTACATTTTCGTAAGTACTTATGGTCCCAAAAATGGACACTGTCTGCAAAAGCTATGCTCAATTCTTCGAACGTCGTCAGTCCAAATATGCAGGTGCACGTTCCTCAAAAAATGGTTAAAATCCCTCATACGTCACGCCGAAGTTGTGAGTTCAATCCAGAAGGGTCGCTACATTTTCGAAAAGTGCTTATGGTCCCAAAACTGAAACCGTCTGCAAAAGTTACGATCATTTCTTCGAAGGTTGACAATCCATGAGTTCCAAATATGCGAGTTGTCGTTCTTTAAAAAATGGTCGAAAACCTTAATACGTCATTACGTAATCGTGAGCTAAACCCAAAACGGTCGCTACATTTCCGAAAAGTACTCATGGTCCCAAAAATGGACACTGTCTGCAAAAGCTATGCTCAATTCTTCGAACGTCGTCAGTCCAAATATGCAGGTGCACGTTCCTCAAAAAATGGTTAAAATCCCTCATACGTCACGCCGAAGTTGTGAGTTCAATCCAGAAGGGTCGCTACATTTTCGAAAAGTGCTTATGGTCCCAAAACTGAAACCGTCTGCAAAAGTTACGATCATTTCTTCGAAGGGCGACAATCCAAGAGTTCCAAATATGCGAGTTGTCGTTCTTTATAAAATGGTCGAAAACCTTAATACGTCATTACTTAATCGTGAGCTAAACCCAAAACGGTCGCTACATTTCTGAAAGTACTTATGGTCCCAAAAACGGACACTGTCTGAAAAAGCTATTCTCAATTCTTCGAACGCCGTCAGTCGAAATGTGCTGGTGCACGTTCCTCAAAAAATGGTTAAAATCCCTCATACGTCATGACGAAGTTGTGAGTTCAATCCAGAAGGGTCGCTACATTTCCGAAAAGTACTTATGGGCCCAAAACGGACACCGTTTGCAAAAGTTACGCTCATTTCTTCGAAGGTCGACACTCCAAGCGTTCAAAATATTCGAGTGGTCATTCTTCAAATAAAGGACGAAAACCCAAATACGTCATTACGAAATCGTGAGCTAAACCCAAAACGGTCGCTACATTTTCGAAAAGTACTTATGGTCCCAAAAATGGACACTGTCTGCAAAAGCCATGCTCAATTCTTCGAACGCCGTCAGTCCAAATATGCAGGTGCACATTCCTCAAAAAATGGTTAAAATCCCTCATACGTCACGACGAAGTGGTGAGTTCAATCCAGAAGGGTCGCTACATTTCCGAAAAGTACTTATGGTCCCAAAACGGACAACGTCTGTAAAAGTTACGACCATTTCTTCGAAGGTCGACAATCCATGAATTCCAAATATGCGATTTGTCGTTCTTTAATAAATGGTCGAAAACCATAATACGCCATTACGAAATAGTGAGCTAAACCCAAAACGATCGCTACATTTCCGAAAAGTACTTATGGTCCCAAAACGGACACTGTCTGCAAAAGCTATGCTCAATTCTTCGAATGCCGTCAGTCCAAATATGCAGGTACATGTTCCTCAAAAAATGGATAAAATCCCTCATACGTCACAACGAAGTGGTGAGTTCAATCCAGAAGGATCGCTACATTTCCGAAAAATACTTATGGTCCCAAAACGGACACCGTCTGTAAAAGTTACGATCATTTCTTCGAAGGTCGACAATCCAAGAGTTCCAAATATGCGAGTTGTCGTTCTTTAAAAAATGGTCAAAAACCTTAATACGTCATTATGAAATCGTGAGCTAAACCCAAAACGGTCGCTACATTTCCGAAAAGTACTTATGGTCCCAAAAACGGACACTGTCTGCAAAAGCTATGCTCAATTCTTCGAACGCCGTCAGTCCAAATATGCAGGTGCACGTTCCTCAAAAAATGGTTAAAATCCCTCATACGTCATGACGAAGTTGTGAGTTCAATCCAGAAGGGTCGCTACATTTCCGAAAAGTACTTATGGGCCCAAAACTGACACCGTTTGCAAAAGTTACGCTCATTTCTTCGAAGGTCGACACTCCAAGTGTTCGAAATATGCGAGTGGTCATTCTTCAAATAAAGGACGAAAACCCTAATATGTCATTACGAAATCGTGAGCTAAACCCAAAACGGTTGCTACATTTCCAAAAAGTACTTATGGTCCCAAAAACGGACACTGTCTGCAAAAGCTATGCTCAATTCTTCGAACGCCGTCAGTCCAAATATGCAGGTGCACGTTCCTCAAAAAATGGTTAAAATCCCTCATACGTCACGACGAAGTGGTGAGTTCAATCCATAAGGGTCGCTACATTTCCGAAAAGTACTTATGGGCCCAAAACGGACACCGTTTGCAAAACTTACGCACATTTCTTCGAAGGTCGACACTCCAAGTGTTCAAAATATGCGAGTGGTCATTCTTCAAATAAAGGACGAAAACCCAAATACGTCATTACGAAATCATGAGCTAAACCCAAAACGGTCGCTACATTTTCGAAAAGTACTTATGGTCCCAAAAACGGACACTGTCTGCAAAAGCTATGCTCAATTCTTCGAATGCCGTCAGTCCAAATATGCAGGTGCACGTTCCTCAAAAAATGGTTAAAATCCCTCATACGTCACGACGAAGTGGTGAGTTCAATCCAGAAGGGTCGCTACATTTCCGAAAAGTACTTATGGTCCCAAAACGGACAACGTCTGCAAAAGTTACGATCATTTCTTCGAAGGTCGACAATCCATGAGTTCCAAATATGCGAGTTGTCGTTCTTTAATAAATGGTCAAAAACCATAATACGTCATTACGAAATCGTGAGCTAAACACAAAACGGTCGCTACATTTCCGAAAAGTACTTATGGTCCTAAAAACGGACACCGTCTGCAAAAGCTATGCTCAATTCTTCGAACGTCGTCAATCCAAATATGCAGGTGCATGTTCCTCAAAAAATGGATAAAATCCCTCATACGTCACGACGAAGTTGTGAGTTCAATCCAGAAGGGTCGCTACATTTTCGAAAAGTGCTTATGGTCCCAAAACGGACACCATCTGCAAAAGTTACGATCATTTCTTCGAAGGTCGACAATCCAAGAGTTCCAAATATGCGAGTTGTCGTTCTTTATAAAATGGTCGAAAACCTTAATATGTCATTACTTAATCGTGAGCTAAACCCAAAATGGTCGCTACATTTTCGAAAGTACTTATGGTCCCAAAAATTGACACTGTCTGCAAAAGCTATGCTCAATTCTTCGAACGCCGTCAGTCGATATATGCAGGTGCTCATTCCTCAAAAAATGGTTAAAATCCCTCATACGTCACGACTAAGTGGTGAGTTCAATCCAGAAGGGTCGCAACATTTCCGAAAAGTACTTACGGTCCAAAAACAGACACCGTCTGCAAAAGTTACGATCATTTCTTCAAAGGTAGATAATCTAAGAGTTCCAAATATGCAAGTTGTCGTTCTTTAAAAAATGGTCAAAAACCTTAATACGTCATTGCGAAATCGTGAGCTAAACCCAAAACGGTCGCTACATTTTCGAAAAGTACTTATGGTCCCAAAATCGGATACTGTCTGCAAAAGCTATGCCCAATTCTTCGAACGTCGTCAGTCCAAATATGCGGGTGCACGTTCCTCAAAAAATGGTTAAAATTCCTCATACGTCACCACAAAGTGGTGAGTTCAATCCAGAAGGGTTGCTACATTTCCGAAAAGTACTTATAGTCCCAAAACTGACACCGTCTGCAAAAGTTACGATCATTTCTTCGAAGGTAGACAATCCAAGAGTTCCAAATATGTGAGTTGTCGTTCTTTAAAAAATGGTCAAAAATCTTAATACGTCATTACGAAATCGTGAGCTAAACCCAAAACGGTCGCTGCATTTCTGAAAAGTACTTATGGTCCCAAAAACGGACACTGTCTGCAAAAGCTATGCTCAATTCTTCGAACGTCGTCAGTCCAAAGATAAAGGTGCACGTTCCTCAAAAAATGGTTAAAATCCCTCATACGTCACGACGAAGTGGTGAGTTCAATCCTGAAGGGTCGCTACATTTTCGAAAAGTGCTTATGGTCCCAAAACGGAAACCGTCTGCAAAAGTTACGATCATTTCTTCGAAGGTCGACAATCCAAGAGTTCCAAATATGCGAGTTGTCGTTCTTTATAAAATGGTCGAAAACCTTAATACGTCATTACTTAATCGTGAGCTAAACCCAAAACGGTCGCTACATTTCCGAAAGTACTTATGGTCCCAAAAATGGACACTGTCTGCAAAACCTATGCTCAATTCTTCGAACGCCATCAGTCCAAATATGCAGGTGCACGTTCCTCAAAAAATGGTTAAAATCCCTCATACGTCACGCCGATGTGGTGAGTTCAATCCAGAAGGGTCGCTACATTTCTGAAAAGTACTTATGGTCCCAAAACGGACACCGTCCGCAAAAGTTACGATCATTTCTTCGAAGGTCGACAATCCAAGAGTTCCA
>NW_019263876.1:11750-13745 GCF_002742605.1 Olea europaea var. sylvestris | reverse complement strand
ACAAAATAGCAATAAAATCCAAATTAAAGTAAAGTTAATTGGTAATAATATCAATAGAAATCAATCAAAACAATCCCCGACAACGGCGCCAAAAACTTGCCACACATTTTATGCACCATGATTTAACCGCAAGTATGCGGTGTCATGTTTTGTAATATAGTGATGTAATTGAATTCTCGAACCCACAGGGACTGTTGTTTGATTCCTATCGAATACTATAATTATTTTAACTTCTACTTTATTTAGAAAACCAATTTTTGACTTGATAAGTTTATGCTAAATTAATATGTTGTAAATAAAATGGTAATTCAAATAACTCAAGATGAAATATATAAAAATAATCAATGCAAGGAGGTCTAGGGAATGATGTTACTGCCCTATCAACAATGTCTTTCAATCTTAATGGTTAATTCTCTAAATTATTCTCAATTTAAAGGCAAGAACCGTAAATTAATCCCATTCCCTCTCTTAAGTGCCGAATTGAATTTATTTCTATATTCTAATCCCAATATCTCTATTCCAAATTAGATCAATAAAAATTATCAAGCCCTTGGTTTTTAATTGGAATTAAGCCTCAAAGAATTCGTGCTTTCTCTCGAAATCCACGAAATCTAAGTTGTGTCATTCGTAGATCAAGATCAAATCTCCCTCTCTCGAGTGCCGAAATTCAATACATCAATTCATTCAACCATTGATCAAGTGATTGAAAGTAACAATCATGAATAGCACAAATAAATACCGAAAAATTAAGGAAATACTGTATCAATATCCAAACATTGTATCAAGTTAGGTTACACCAACCCTAAATCTAAGAATTTAGTTCATGATAGATGGAAATGATATTCTAAATTACAGATAAACAAACATGAAGAAGAAGAGATTAGAAGAAAAAAAAACTCAGTTGTTGCTTTGAATCTTCTTCCAATGATTGTAGATCTTTCTCTTTGAATTTCTTGATCTCTTGTTTTTGCCTTGAGTTTTCTTTTTCAATGCCAGAAAAATCTCTCTTTTCTTCGTCTTTTTCGTGGTATTTATCTTTCCCAAAAGTTACAAGATGAGAAAGATTGGATATGGACCAAAAAATTTGCACTTTCCCCTTTTTTCCGTCGGGCACCACAGCGCCCAGAATTGGCGCCGCGACTTCTCTTTTCTTTGCTCGTTTATTTAAAGAGATGGGTATATTTATTATTTTACGACTTTTAATTGAGAAAATAGATGAAAATAATGATCTTTGCAATGAAATATAAAAATATGGGTGAAAATATCAAAAAATGAAGGTATGGGCATTTTACAAATAATAATGAAAACGTTTTGTGCTAATTACCCTTTTAATAATTTTATTTGGACTCATTTGTACCATTTTAAAAAGTTTGGGAGTATAATTGTAATTTATTCTTTAACTTTTCTTTTATTTTTTCATGGTTTTATACAAATAGGGGGTATATTTGTCATTTTATACGAGAAATTTGATAAAAATGATGATTTCTGCAATAAAATATGAAAGTAAGGGTAAAAGTGTCAAAAAATGAAAGATATGAACATTTTGCATTATAACATTATAAGGTGAAGACGTTTTGTGCTAATTACCCATTCTTTAAACTAGAGGATTCTATATAAAAGGAATGGACTTTGAAAGCAAAATAAGTAATTTAGTCGATTCCTACTTTTTTCAATAGAAAAATTACTCATCTTAGAACTTCTCATGTTCTATAGTAAGTAAACCTTTAAGCTCAGCCATACATGCTTTCAGTCTTGAATATTAATCTTGAACACATAGCAAACCTGTACCACCCTCATTGCTTTTCTTTTGTCTTTCTGCTAGTCACAAAGCAAAGCAATACCATTTCATAAAGAATGGGAAATACAATAAAAAATTGTATCAATTCCCATACCTAATTGAAAAGAAAAAAAAATATAAATGCAATCTATATTAACTCAGTTTACAATTTAATGAACTGAAAAGGATACAGTAAAAGGATGAGCTCAATCTGCTAC
>NW_019263876.1:0-3247 GCF_002742605.1 Olea europaea var. sylvestris | reverse complement strand
ATTTTTTTCAATTATATTTATTTTTCATAACATAATTATTGAGATATCTCCACATTCAATATTTCAAGTATTTGAAACTCTTCAAGAGTTTTATAATTAGTTATGTCCGTATCTTCTCCAAAAGTATACTCCTAAATAGAACCATCTTCTTTACCTGCTCCATTTTCTTCTGAAATTTTTTTGTCTTAGAAATGAATGTATTCACGCATCGGACATACCATAAATATATCAAATATGATGTTAACGAAATGTTCTCCCATGACTTCAATTCGAGTTGAAACATTTAGAGTTGGCATATGAGATATTATTGATCCTTGATCAATAAATGCATCTAAATGAATAATTTTTCGAACATCTAGTTCAAATTGTCTTATGCAAGGATTTAGATAATACATTGATGCATTATGTATATCATTTTCACATTCTTTGTTTCTCTCCCTAATGCTGAGAGAATTGCTAAATCAAATAGACAATCAGAAAATAGCGTTTTAAAATATCATCCGTTAAAGTTTAAGATATTTCATAAGGGTTCAAACACGCATTTATTCATAACATTCTTTACTTTTCAATCTCAATGCATTATGGTGTATCAGTTCTACATATATTATGCTATCTAAATAATTAGATGAAAAAATTAGGCTCCAACCATAAGTCAAATATAATGGAGGAAATTTTGACGTTGGCATGATGTTAATAGCATTCCCAAGATATAATAGAAAATCACTTCGTTCTCAATAGTAATATAATTAATTGAATGTGTTTAAAAACAATAGTGTTAGAATATTTATTGTCATCACAATGAACACTTATTAAAATGTAGAGATTTAGGCAACAAGCATTAACTAGATAAATCGTCTTGATTGTATAATTTAAAAATTATACTCATAAGATAAATTTGACCAAAAAATCTTGCAAACTTCAAATTGTGAACACAATGCAATCATCGAATAGATGTATCATATTTATTAAATAAAATAATATTAAGATCATTAATTCGAAGAATGATGGGTCCCATATATCATCTTAATTAATTTTCAAGGTTATAAGGATTTAATCCCAACATTAGCTAGTGATGACCAATTCGTGACATAGAGGACAATCATTATATGTGAATTCATTGTATTGAAAAATCCTATGATTTTTGATTAAATATTCATTTGAATTCTCATTTTGTATCATTATTGATCCAGTGATGGTTTAACTGGACATGCCAACAATAAAATATTAGAATTATTGAACTTTTGGCTCAATACAATGTTTATTTTTATTGTACTAATATTAGTATGTGTATCAATTAAAAAACACTGTTAGAAATTTTGTAGGTTTCTCTTTTATTTAGTGTGTGTTTGAGCCACATTATTTTTAAAGAATATATTTTGGAATAGTAGATTGATGGAGAATGTGTGATTAAAAAATAAGAGAAAATTTTGAATTTACATGTAATATTATTTTATTGAAGAATGTGCGATTGAAATGATGTCAAATCACTATTTAAGAATGTATTTTTTTCAAAAAATGCAGCTCAAACGGGGCGTAAGTTGAGAACTACATTATTAGTAATAATAAGTTTATCCCTCCATATCACATAATATTGACTATTATCGAGATTTCACAAAACTCTCATAAAAACGTCAAATCAAATCTTCACTTGATATTCTTTAGAAATAACAAAATAATATTCTTGTTGAAATTTTTGTAGTTGGATTGGGTTTTTTCAGAATGTTAGATCAATTTTCTTCATATTAAGTTAGGCTTCTTAAGGAGCAATAAGTCAATATTTTTCTGAAATATTAAAATTATAATGACGTGCTCTTCGGAGCAATTAATAATCTTTTAGAAATGCATAACGTTGCTCTTATTTGGGAGCTACAACAAATTACACATATCAATTAAATATTATAAATAATATCTTTTACGTTGTGATAAATTATAATATGTAAATCAAATACAAAGATAGAATATGCACAATGTAATGAATATAAACTATACATAACAATCAATTAAAGAAAAAAGTGAAAGTTTATCAATTGGGGTTGATAGGTGGACGCGTGCACTAGGTTAATTATTTAGAGGGCATTTGGTAGGGATTTTGAAAATTGATTTTTGACCTTTAAAGATAAAAATTGGGTTCTACTTGTGAAAAAAGAATTCAAACACGACGGCTGAAAATAGTAAAATAAAGGTCAAAAAATTGATTTTAATCGACTTAAAATCCCCAGCAAGCACCCCCTTAATGTGATCATGCAATTTGTGTAATGAAGACAAAATGTAATTCTTACATTGAACAATCAATTCAAAAGAATATTTAAACTTATGAATATCAATTGATGAATTCTGTAAATGACGTTCCAAATATATATTTAACACTAAAACCACCGATCAATGGTTTTTTTTAGTTTTTTAGAAAATGGTTTTTCTCTTAGAGATAAATACTAATTTAGAATAATAAATTATTCGAAACATTTGCTACTTCGATAACACTTTATATTTTACTATTGTTTTTTCAAAAGTAATATGTCAATATTTTTTCTAAAATTTTGGAAATTATAAATCATATTTTTCAGGAGTAAACACATATTATTATAATATATTATACAAGGGCTTACTCTCCAAGAATAAAAACATAATTTATGTTAGATCGTATTTGATTATACTATTCGGGAGCTAATAAAATTTAAATAGAAAGAATGTAAATAATAATGTGCTATTCCACGAGCAACAATATTTTGTAATAGATGGATATAAGAATATAAAATTCATGAACTATATTAAGCATTAAAAAGAATAAGAACATGATAATTAATTGAATGATAAACAAGAAGAAAAAAATTAAAATTGAAAAAGATGCATTCAGAAATAATGGGGCTTGCACGAACACCGATTGTTTTCCCAATATGAGGGATCAGGTTCATGATTGTTATTTGAAAGAAATTTTGCTCATGAATGTTATTTGCAGGCACAAAAACATAGACAATTGCAGTTGGTAAAGTTTACGTACATACAACACTTGCTATTGCATTAAATATTAGTGTTGGACATGGTCCTATTCGATTCGACTCTAATGAAAATCGAATCGGACCTGATGTTTTTGAGTATTTAGTAGATGGAATCGTCTGGTCCAAATTTAATTATGAAACCGTTTAGGTTCGATTTCATTCGGTTTCCGAGTTCCATACCATAATTAAATTTTTTAATATTTACAAATCTACATTAATTTAACTAATAACATATTGAATCTTAATTCTTA
>NW_019263875.1:51434-53043 GCF_002742605.1 Olea europaea var. sylvestris | reverse complement strand
TTTCAGATTTTCAGTTGAGATTGGGATGATTCCGCCACCCCGGATTGTATATTTCAGAAAAGGGAGAGTAAGGCTTTTGGTATATGTCTAAGGCATTGCAGTGTTCATCATAAACTCCCCTCATCTCAGCATAAGTAGCACACTCCTGTGCAAAGTGATCACTCCCACCACACACAAAACAAACCTCTAAAGGCTCAACACGGGAAACAGGTCAAGTTATTTTTGAATCCTTAGCACTTAGGGTTTCAAGTTCTCCAGTGAGGGCTTCTACCTTTGTTCTGAGGTTGTTTTTCTCCCTAAAATAATAAATACCTGTGCTATTCGGGTTTCCAGTGGATCGTGACCTATTAGTAATCGCAGTAGCACTAGGTCTTGTCCAGATATAGGCTTTCTCGGCTAAATCATCTAAGTACTCTATAACATCATCTGGATCTTTTTGTAAGAAATCTTCATTACATATCATTTCAACAAACTGGCGTTCTCTAGGTGTTAATCTCTCATAGAAATAACTCACCACACACCAACTCTCATAACCATGGTAGGGACCGATAAGTGTGTTTTTGCACACTTATTTACATCACAAACATGACTTAATTACAAGTAAAAGGATTGAATTGTTACTTAATTTTGTCGAATTCATGCAATGTAGGTGATTCTATGGAAATAGTGGAATTCAGGAGAAAAGAGCCGAAAAAGGACCAAATTGGTGCAAAATGAAAATTCAGGGACCAAATTGCAATTATCTGAAAGTTGACCCGATGAACACATCAAGCAATTGATCAAGCCAAGCACCAATTGGAAGTTATAATGGAACATTGAAGCAACTAGAAACAAGAGAGGAGGTCAAGGAGTGAAGGAATGAAACTTGAGGATCAAAATGACTCAAATTAGAAGTTCGCTCTACTATGCGGTCGCATAGTATAAAACCTATGCGGTCGCGAGTGACCCTCCAGGGATTAAAAACGCCATTTTTCATATACCTATGCGGTCGCATAGGTTATGCCTATGCGGTCGCATAGGTATAACCTGTCCCCGATTTTCGCAGTTTCCTTATATGATTGCAACTCCTTTGATAACCTAATTTCGACGGGTTTAAATAGCAAATAAACATCCAGAAGCCGCACGAACGAATTGGGAGGCAAAAACATTCATCTTGGAGAGGATTTGAAGGCAAGAACAAGAATTGATGCGAAGATTTACAAGATTTCTTCAAGTTTTGATAACTTGGTGATGTATTTTATTCAGAACTTGTTAGATTTCGTTATTTTTATCATGATAGGCTAGATTTCTGCAACTAGGTGATCGATAAACCATGTAATTATTATTAAACTTGTTATTTCATGATTTTGAATTCATAGTTCGATGGGATATTTGAATGAATTATATTGATTTATTTATTTCCACAATTAATGTGCACTTAATTTGTGTGAATTTGGTAGTTTAATTCTGAATTTGAGAAAATTGGATTAAACTCGACATATATGATTCATCATAGGGTCCGATAAGGGATAGAAATATACCCCTATGCCCTATGTAAATCTTTAATTGCTCACAAAATAAAATTACATGCATTCTTGTATAATTGCATCCGTCATAGAAATATAGGCTG
>NW_019263875.1:42820-45339 GCF_002742605.1 Olea europaea var. sylvestris | reverse complement strand
TTTTTTTTTCTTTTTTTGTTCTTGTTTTTGAATAACATTTCCTTCTTTTTCTTTTAACTTTTATTACTTCACTTGAGCATTTATCAACTCTTGTCATTTCCTTGCTTCTTTTCTTCACAATTAAACCTCTAATACCTATTACACACTTAGAAGTGAAAAGGTATGCAAATACATGTATAAGTCTTACTCCAATGTGGAGGGGTAGGGATAGCAGGGGTGCATGAAGAAAAATATTAAACATATGTGTCTATTGGCTCAAAGTGGTTACTACGGGTTATAATCATGAAAGAAAATTGGCTTGAATGGTTTAAATTCAATCCTAAATTGACTGTCATCATTTTTCAAGTAATCAACCATCATACCACTAACCATGTAACATTATTTTCAAAAGGGTTTCCAATTCACAAAATCGATGAACGCATTGCCCTTTTAGTGTATTGTAGCTCTCGATCCTTACCAACTCTCACATGAAAATTTCAGCAAAAAACTCCTCTAGTTACATGTATTAAATCACTATCTTACCATAAGGCTTGAGTGCACAAAAATGATTCATCAAGTGTCTCAACATCCAAACTTTCATAAACAACATTAATTCCCAGTGGCATATTTTGTCATTCAAAAACATAAATATGTAGCAAATTTTGGACTAAAAAATTTAGACCAAAATTCCATGAAAGTATGCAATTCACAACAACAATCAAGTTAACTCTCCCACCAACTAAATATTGCATTGTCCTCAATGCGCAAACATGTCTGCCAAATCAAGGTAGGGAAAGATGTCACCTGAATACTGAAGTGAATCAAAATAAACTAAAGTAAGAGAAGCCTGAAAGTTCTCAATGAATAAGTTTATACAGAAAATGAATATAAACTAGAATGTAGTGAATAATGCATGTAATGTAAATACACCTAACAAATGCAAAAATAAGATAAAAGAAGGGAAAAGAACTCCACTTGGGTTGCCTAGCATTGTTGTTTATTGTCGTTGGTTTGACTCTATGTTTGTTTCTTTAGCCCGTATCCAATCAGGGCATTGTCAACTTTCGATACATTGTACCAAACTTATTAGAAGTAGTCACCGATGGCATTCCATAATCCTAAGAATAATCAAACGTAGTACAAATATTAGCATATTCCCCATTAACATACCCTGCGGGAATTTCAGAATTTAAAGGGTTGGGATCAATAAGAGCATGTGCTTCCTCCTCAACGAGTGCATCAATCATGTATGTTTGATAGCACTCATCATCTTCCTCGGGTTGTTTCATGATATGAAAGATGTTGACTTCTAAGGTCATGTTCCCAAATGGTAGTTTCATTAGACCGTTCCTACAATTAATAAGAGCATTAGCTGTAGTACGAAATGGTCTACCAAGAATAATGAGAATCTTAGAGTTAACATTTACATCAACTTTCAAGTCCAATACTAAGAAATCCATGGGATAGCAAAATTTGTCAATTTGTACCAACACACCCTCAACTATTCCCTTATGTTTAATAGTGGATCGATCAGGTAATTACAGAACCACGGAAGTAGGTTTGATCTCACTTAGACCTAACACTGAGTATATAGCATAAGGCATGATATTTACATTAGCCCCTAAATCGAGAAGAACTTGTGCAAACTCATGGTTTCCAATGGTACAAGACACAGTGGGGCAACCAGGTTCTTTGTACTTGGGTGGAATCCTTTGCTCAATTACCGCATTCACTTGTTCAGTCAAGAAAACAGTTTTCTGCACGCGGTGTTTCCTTTTTACAGTGCATAAGTCCTTAAGGACTTTAGCATATGTAGGAACCTGTGAAATCATGTGCAGGAGAGGTAGATTGATTTTAACTGTTTGAGGTGTTCTAGGATTTCACTATGTTGTCCGATAGGTTTCGAAGTAGACTTGAAAGCTTGAGGGAACGGTACTCTAGATGGATTCTTCACTACCTCCTCGTTAGGGGTACTCTCTTCTGAGCTACTGGGGTCCTTTTCATTTTTCCTAGGTTTGGGTATAAATTTTCCAGATCGAATAGTTATGGCATTAACTTCCTTAAGATTGTTTTCTCTTGAACATGAGGTTTGTGCCATATGTTGCCTCCTTGGGTTCGGATGAGCTTGCGTTGAAAATTTTCCCCGCTCTCCTACAGCTAAAGCGTTAGTTAGTTTGTACATATGAGATTTTATTTCCTAATTTTCTTCAATATTTTGTACATAGAGTGTCTTCTAAAGAGTTTCTAGAGGACGTGTGCTGATATAGAGGTAGAGTGTGAGCTTTATTTGGCTGGTTTTCAGATTTTCAGTTGAGATTGGGATGATTCCGCCACCCCGGATTGTATATTTCAGAAAAGGGAGAGTAAGGCTTTTGGTATGTGTCTAAGGCATTGCAGTGTTCCTCATAAACTCCCCTCATCTCAGCATAAGTAGCACACTCCTGTGCAAAGTGATCCCTCCCACCACACACAAAACAAACCTCTAAAGGCTCAACACGGGAAACAGGTCAAGTTATTTTTGAATCCTTAGCACTTAGGGT
>NW_019263875.1:20573-25244 GCF_002742605.1 Olea europaea var. sylvestris | reverse complement strand
CACCGAGAACGTAGTAGCAAATCACCTATCCAGACTAGAACCTGGGGAGACGGAAGAATTAGTGGATATAAATGAGATCTTCCCAGATGAACAGATGTTGAGAGTGGATGAAGCACCTTGGTACGTAGATATTGTCAATTACTTAGCCAGTTCCATTCCACCGGCTGACTGCTCCAGTCACCAAAGAAAGAAATTCTTCGCCGAGTTAAAATACTATTTCTGGGAGGATCCAATTCTCTATAGACGAGGAGCTGATCAGATAGTGAGGAGGTGCGTACCTGAAGAAGAAGTACATGAGATTCTCGAGCACTGTCACTCATCCGCATATGCAGGACACTTTGGAGCTTCAAAAACAGCTGCAAAGATTCTACAATCAAGTTTCTACTGGCCTACACTGTTTAAAGACACATTTGAGTTTGTTAAGAGATGTGACAGATGTCAACGCACTGGGAATATCTCGAGGAGAAATGAAATGCCACTGAACAATATTTTGGAAGTGGAGATATTTGATGTATGGGGAATTGACTTCATGGGACCTTCCCTCCTTTCGTTCTCAAACCAGTATATCTTGGTGGCAGTGGATTACGTCTCAAAATGGGTGGAAGCAATTGCATTGCCAACAAATGACTCAAAGACAGTAATTGGATTCTTGAAGAAATACATTTTCACCCGATATGGTACACCGCGGGCTATAATCAGCGATGGGGGCAAGCATTTCTGTAATCGCTAGTTTGTGCAGCTGCTGAATAAATATGGTGTTAAACACCGCGTTGCTACTCCATATCATCCACAAACCAGCGGGCAAGTTGAGGTATCTAATCGGCAGCAGAAGAGAATACTAGAAGTCACTGTGAATTCATCTAGAAAGGATTGGTCTAAAAAGCTGGACGATGCATTATGGGCTTACAAAATAGCATTCAAAACCCCGATCGGCATGTCTCCATACCGCCTAGTCTTTGGGAAAGCATGCCATCTGCCATTAAAAATGGAGCACCGGACATATTGGGCTATGAAACAGTTAAATATGGACTTGAATGCCGCCGGAGAAAAGCGTCTACTGCAACTGAATGAGTTGGATGAATTTAGAATGGAGGCTTATGAAAATGCAAAACTTTACAATGAGCGAACCAAGAAGTGGCATGATATGTACATTCAAAGGCGAGTATTCGAAGTGGGGCAGCAAGTACTACTGTATAACTCGAGACTCAAGCTATTCCCAGGAAAACTACGATCACGGTGTTCGGGGTCCCTACATAGTTACAAAAGTTCTACCATATGGGGCTATACAAGTGAGCAATGAGAATAAGGGTACCTTCATTGTTAATGGGCAAATGTTGAAACACTACTGGGATGGTGACTTCTCTAACCAAAAGTCAACCGTTCAACTCGAAACGCCAGAATGAAGCAGCCGCAGAAAAGTCGAGCTATCGACTATAACTTAGCGCTGGGTGGGAGGCAACCCGCTGTATCCTTTTTATCTGTTTATTTACTTTATTATGTTTTCTGCATTAGATTAGGAAGTTTATTTTCAAATTCATTTAGTATTCTTTTATGTGGTCATCGATCATTTAGGCATGTTAAAAGAGTCCAAGCACTGTTCACACGAGTTCTTAAGTATCACACACAAGTTCGGGTTGATTTGAGTTGTTTGGGTAGTTGAGTGTGGAATTCACGCATTTCGAGGCAAATTATGTCACATGTCAATGTTTTAAAAGTATGTCTTTGAAAAATTGGGGGCATTGAGAGCCGGGTCCTTTATAAAAAAAAAATTTGGACAAAAATCGAATTTTTTTGGGGAAAGAGCCTTTGTTTTATTTTATTTTATTTCTTTTGAAAATTTTTTTTTTGTCTATGCAATCGCATAGACATGGTGTCTATGTGGTCGCATAGACACCTACCGAAGGTAAAAATAAAAAAAACTATACATATGCGACAGCATAGCTTATAACTATGCGGCCGCATAGAAGTGGATCGGTCATGGTTAAAGCCATGACCGATTCGCTCCTCTTTCAACCTCTCACTCTCTTCCCAAATAGCTCTCCCGACCACATCCACAAATTTCACATTTTAGGCTAACATCACACACGAATTTATTCATTGCATTGTACTATAATTGAAAGGAAATTCATTCTCTCCATCGATTCAACCCTACAAACACAAGGTATGTGTTCTCCCCCCCCTCTCAATTCCCTTTTCGATTCTATTGATTGTGAATGTCATTTTGGCAATTTGAGGGAGATTAGACTAGTTCACATGCATATGGATTGGTTGTGCTTGTGTTGTGCGAAAATTTGGAATGATTCTAAACCAAAATTCTTTCAATTGGCACCATTTTCACTCTATCCTTGTAATGTGTTTGATAAATTGCGACATTGATAATTTTTGGGTATTTTGGTACATGTTGCATTAAATTTATTTGATTGCTGAATATATATGAGATTGGTGATTAAGTTTTGAATGGGAAACCATGTGACATAGTAATTTTTTTGGCTAATGTATGAAGATTTCATAACGCCCACAACATGTTCGATAAAATGCCCATTTTTTGGTAATCTAATACAATTATGAACATCTAGCATGGCATATGACTATTAGATGAATGGAATAACTCGTTGTGATGTATTACCAACCAATGTGACTTAGACAACATCAACACACACATGCACACAAAATAGCTAAGTCATTGCATGCCCACAACACCCTCCGTTCCTTATTTTACACTACCATTTGACACACCAAACGAACTCTGATTGAGCTGAAATTTGGGTATGTGCTAGACCTCATTGCATACTTTCATATACCTGGGGGTTGCCCGGGACAATCTTGATAATTCTCGATGGTGCCCGGGGTCGAAGGTGTACACTCAATCATGACTCCAACCCTTTCACTATGAGCATATTCACCCAAATTCTCTTATGTTTTCATATGGGCTATACATTTTTACTATTCTAATCATCTTACATTGTTCATTACACACCGTGGTAGTAAACATGCATATTGAAACAAGTTTGGGGGATTTGTGAATTACGTGCTTTTCATTTCATGCGATTTCTCGCTGTACAACAAGACGTTTAATGCTAGCTATTTTCCCACTTTGTAGGATGCCACCAAAACGAACTTCAAAAGGAAAAGAGAAGGTTGGCTCATCATCCGACACAGCACACACTCGAGTGCTTGAAGGAGGGATACAAAGATTCTTGACTTTCGAGGCAGCAGCCCGATATGAAAACATAGTGAGTCGATGGACAGTGACACCAGAGCGGGCTGTTAAATTGGAAGACTTTCCTGATTTCGAGCTGACCACTTTGGTGCATAACTGTGGATGAGGTAAAGTAGTGGAGCAGCCACATCGGATTTATGAGTTGTTGGTAGGGGAATTTTACGCCAACTTCAATACAGAAATTGACACACCAGGGTCCGACCACCTGCATCAGACTTGGGTCAAGGGAAAATGGATCACATTCTCACCCGAGGTTATTCAAGACTACTACCAGCTCACGTGGGAAAACATAACCCCTATACCAGGTGACTTCAATTGGCATGACGTGGCAGAGATCTTATTGGGATGACAAAATCCATGGCCACTCCCCACCACCGAGTGGCACCAGATTGAGCTGACACCATCTATAGCCATCCTGTGGCTGTTTATGTGCCACAACATTGAGCCGACCTCTCACAGGACTACATTCACAGATCCCATAGCTGGATTCCTTTATCACTTGGTGTGAGGTAATAAGGTTGATCTTGCCACTCTTTGCTATAATCAGATCCATCATGTGGGTACCTTGGGAGACAGGCACAGCTCAATGATCTTTCCAAGCCTCATCTCCGGAATATGCATAGCTGCTGGTATAAACATTGTATCCGGGGAAGTGGCTGCCAAACCCAGCCCCATCATAAAGCGTAGTACCTTAGAGGCTCAAGACAGAGCCAGGATAAAGCACTGGGAAAAGTAAGAAATTGAAAGGTGCAGACAGTAGGAAGAGCAAGGTCACGAGCACGCAGATCAAGAGATGCCTCAAGCTCCACCACCACAGGCTGAGTTAAATGCACAGCTGTGGTGCTAGATTTTCACCACCACCACGGGGAACAGCCGAGACGTACAGAGTCTCCAGCAGGCTATGGGGACTTTGACTACTGAGATGCATACAGCCCACCGTGACATCCGCATTTCCACTGATATGTCACGTGCTGCTCACCAGAATGCCTAGGCAGCTAGGAGGGAGATGGACACTATGAACGGTCGACTCAGTGTGTATGTGGGCAGCGTGGATGGCATCCAGATGAGGGTAAATGAAACTTGGGAGCGTTTGGGCCGTTTGGAGACACGTGTTGAGGGAATCCATGATGAAATGACACAGCAATCAGCACTGATGAGAGAGATCTTGGCGCGCCTACCTCTACCTCCAGCTGATGATACTGCAGGATCTAGCTTCCCATCGCAGCCCTTGTATTGATCAGGGGAGTATCATTTGCCTCTTTGTACTCATTTTCCTTAAATTCTGCCATCTAAACTTAATTTTCGCATTGAGGACAATGTCTTGTATAAGTTTGGGGGATGGTGTCATAATTTGAAAAAGACATTCGACATGTAATTAATTGCATTTCCACAATCCAGATTTAATTTGACTAATTGTTGCATGAGGCATGCTTGTGAGTGAATATTGATTA
>NW_019263875.1:11174-13750 GCF_002742605.1 Olea europaea var. sylvestris | reverse complement strand
AGAGCAAATAAAGGAAACTCAAGGGATAAAGAGACTATAACTGTGAACCCATATGAGCCACCCATACCGTTTCCACAGAGGCTAAAGAAACAAAAGATAGAACAACAATACAAGAAGTTTCTCAAAGTCTTCAAGAAGCTCCATATCAACATCTCATTCGTTGAAGCACTGGTTCAGATGCCTAGCTATGCAAAATTCCTGAAAGACATCCTATCAAACAAAAGGAAGCTAGGAGATCACGAGACAGTTATGCTAACAGAGGAGTGCAGTGCCAAGATTCAGAGAAAGCTCCTGCCAAAATTGAAAGATCCAGGGAGTTTCACTGTCCCTTGTACCAGAATTTTATTTTGATAAAGCTTCATGTGATCTTGGTGCAAGTATTAATTTAATGCCATTGTCTATTTTCAGTAAATTAGGATTGGGAGAAGCTAAAGCTACCACGGTAACCTTACAGCTGGCTGACAGATCATTGACACATCCACGAGGAATAATTGAAGACGTATTGGTTAAAGTGGAGAAGTTCATATTTCCAGCAGATTTTCTGATTCTAGATATGGAAGAAGATAAAGATGTTCCTTTAATACTGGGCAGACCATTCTTGGCCACAGGCAGAGCTTTGATAGACGTTCAGAATGGACAGTTGATACTGAGATTGGGAGAAGAACAGGTTTCATTCAATGTCTTCAAGGCTATAAAATTGCCAATAGAGACTAACAGATGTTTTAGGGTTGACATGATTGATAAAATGATTGAAGAGTCGTTTACACTGCAAAATCCATCAGATGCATTAGAAGCCTGCATTGCACATTCTAAATCCACAAATTCTGATTCTGTGGACATAGAAATGTGTGAAAGATTTTTGGAGTCCAACCCACCTTACACGCGGAGACGATACTTTGAGGAGCTTGGGACAGGGCCTGAGAAATCACAGTCATCTATTCTGAAGTCACCAAAGTTGGAACTTAAGCAGCTGCCCCCACACTTAAGATATGCATATTTGGGGGAGTCTAATACACTTCCAGTGATAATTTCAAACATGGTTAGTGAAGTGGAGGAGGAAAAACTGCTTAGGGTGCTTTGAGATAACAAGCAAGCAATTGGGTGGACCATAGCTGATATCAAAGGGATCATCCCTTCCTAATGTATGCATAAAATTCTCATGGAGGAGAATTTTCGACCAACAGTTGAAAGTCAAAGGAGGCTAAACCCAAACATGAAGGAGGTAGTAAGAGCTAAGGTGATCAAACTTCTAGATGCTGGAATAATCTACCCGATATCAGATAGTAAATGGACTAGTCCAGTGCAAGTTGTGCCCAAAAAAGGAGAAATTATAGTGGTTCAGAATGAAAAGAATGGGTTGATTCCAACAAGGACGGTAATAGGGTGGAGAGTTTGCATTGATTACCGCAAACTAAATACCGCTACAAGGAAAGATCACTTCTCTCTTCCGTTTATAGATCAGATGTTGGAGAGATTGGCAGGCCATTTCCACTACTGTTTCCTGGTTGGGTATTCGGATTATAATCAGATACCAGTGGCACCGGATGATCAGGAGAAGACCACCTTCACATGCTCCTATTGTACCTTCGCATACCGAAGAATGCCATTTGGACTTTGCAACGCTCCTACCACATTTCAGTAATGCATGATGGCAATTTTCTCAGATATGGTAGAGAAATTCATTGAAATCTTTATGGATGACTTCTCGGTCTTTGGGACCTCATTTGATGAGTGTTTGGATCACTTAAACTTGGTTTTGCAAAAATGCAGAGAAACGAACTTAGTATTGATCTAGGAAAAATGTCATTTCATGGTTCAAGAGGGAATAGTCTTGGGACATAGAGTATCGACAAAGGGGATAGAGGTGGATAAGGCGAAAATTCAGGTTATTGAGAAATTATCACCACCTACATCAGTAAAAGGAGTTCGAAGCTTCCTTGGGCATGCAGGGTTTTACAGGAGGTTTATAAAGGACTTTTCCAAAATCACCAAGCCTCTGTGCAACTTGCTAATGAAAGAGGTATCTTTTGAGTTTAATGAGGAATGTTTAATAGCGTTCAATATTTTGAAGGAAAAACTCACAACAGCGCCTGTGATTGTGTCACCTGATTGGGATTTGCCCTTTGAGTTAATGTGCGATGCGAGTGATCATGCAGTTGGTGCGGTATTGGGACAAAGAAAGAATAAAATCTTTCATGTGATATACTATAAAAGTAGAACTTTGAACGACACCCAAATCAACTATGCGATGATCGAGAAGGAACTGCTAGCTGTGGTTTATGCATTCGACAAGTTCAGATCGTATCTTGTTGGGTCTAAGGTCATCGTCTACACAGATCATGCTGCTCTGAAGTATCTTATGACAAAGAAGGATGCTAAGCCGAGATTGATCCGCTGGATATTGTTATTGCAAGAGTTCGATATTGAGATCGAGGATAAGAAGGGCAGTGAAAATGTGGTAGCCGATCACTTATCAAGATTGGAACGGGATGCACCTGAGATGTCAGTTGACATCAATGAAATCTTTCCAGATGAGCAAATTTTTGGAGTAGAAATAGTCCCATGGTACGCTGATA
>NW_019263875.1:0-3391 GCF_002742605.1 Olea europaea var. sylvestris | reverse complement strand
TTGGAATTTGATTTGTGAATATGTTATGGTCATATTTCACTTCTTTTGACTTTAAATTGCACCCACTTGATTCCTAGTTTTCTCGAATCATCATTCCATTGCCCATCCCATCTTTGGATTATTTGCAATTTGACCCCTGGACTTTCACTTTCTTCTATTTTGGTCATTTTTTGCTCTTTTCTTTTAAATTTTACATTTTCTACCACAGTGCAACCTGAATCAAAACATAAGTATAATGAATGCATTTTGGTATTAAATAATCACACGAGTGCAATAATTAAGAGGGAAAAATATTAAATTTTACACTCTTATCATCTCCGAACTTCGGTATCTGTCAATTTAAGTTCTAAATTCTAGCTTGTTCATCCTACCTGCGTAGCCAAATTAATTACCTAATCATTTACGTACTTCAACTTGCGAAGTATTTAAATTTTTTATTTTCGTTAAGTCAAAATTGATCCAAACAATCTGTACTAAAAAGTCAAAATTACAGAGAAAATATGTGTGAGACAAAATACGAAAAATTATTTCTCAGATCCTTTTGCTATCAGAGACTTGGACAGAAGCATGTGGCCATCTTGGCTAATTTTTTTATCCAAACATTGTTATTATTTTGTACAGCACAAAATGTAGCTACAAGTTAATTATTTCTCCAGCATTTAAAAATCTCACCATATTTTTCATAGTCGGGTTGAGCTTGAATAAACAGAAAATTAACGACAACTTTTTTAGCAACCCATGACTTTTTTAGCAGCAAGCTTAGTCTTAGGTTTGTCCACCACAGTACCATCATTTCCAGCCAATGCTCGATATTTATCCTTCCTAGTAAAGTTGGTGCACTCGTACGATAGCGTTGCGGCAATCATTCTTTGTATATAATTAGCCACATCATGGCTAGATTTTCCAGCACTGCAAGTTAAATCTTCAGGCAATTTATTCAAAAATGTCACCTCATAAGCAGGGCTTGGGTTCATGAAGAAATAGAAGGGATCCATTCCTTTCCATCCTCGAGCCGTCGTCCCATGAAACATGCTCATTCGATTAGACATTGCGACGGGCACGAGTTGATCAGTTAATTCTGCGAACAATGATGAAAATCTGAGTAAAAAGGGTTCCCTGCACGTCGTCCCCTCGGGGCATATGACTAGGTCACCTTCTTCGAGGAGTTTCTTGATCATGTTAGCATCCTTGATACGGTCCCGGCTTAGCCTAACAGTTTTTATCGGGGAAATAATCTCGGAGAGTCGGGATAATGAATACGTGACTGCTGGGATTGGTCGTCCAAGCGCGGTTGATAGGAAAATTGGGTCGAGAAGTGTTCTGTGTGAGCAAATGAATAGAACACCCGATTGGCCGATTGATTTTTTCGGCGGGGGAGGTGGGGTTCCTTTGACGTTTACTCGTACACCGAGCGCCCAAAATGCATAATAGACTAGCGGCATCGGGAGGAGTGCACCGGCCGCAATACGCAAACAGGCTAGGATGAACCCCACAGGAATCCATAGAATTGTTAGCAGTGCCATTAGAGGACTTAGTTTATGCACGAGCCGGCCATCGTGGAAGACGATTGGCTTTGGCAACTTGTCGAGGCTCACGGGCACCACCTCTGGCTTTGACGGAACGACGTAACTTTCCTGCAAAAGAAACTAACCTATTAAGAATAACGGTTACAGATAAACAATATTTTAGCTTAAATTTCGTCTTTATGATCCATGACCAACCTTGCAGAGTTCCATGAAGGGAAAATCGGTTTTTCGATCACCAAGTCCAATTTCTGGTGCTGTATTGCCAAATGCCTTTCGAAGAGCGTCTGCCTTATTCTTCCCAACAAGAATCCCAGGACTAGCAACAAGTCCTGTGGCTCTACCTTTAAATGTTGCTATCTCTGTCCCAATAACCAAATCCGCGCCTAAATACTCTTTCAAAGAGGCCTCGACCATGATCCGAGGATTGGCTGTTAGAACGCATTTTCTCCCACACGATGAAAAAACACGCCATGTCTCAGGGTGCAAGTCGCTCGAGTAAAATTTTGGCAAAACCGCACGGGCAACTGACTCGATACTGGATACTTTCATACCAGCAAACGTTGCAAAAATAAGCACGCGAATGCCTGCAGATTCCGAGATGTAGTAGTACAAAAGACCAGCCAATGGAGTGGCCAAGAGCAAGAAAAGAAGCCTTAAAATTCCACCAACTTCAAAGGCTACTAATGCAAAATAAGGAAAAGAACTACGTCCTATAAGCAAAGTTCCATCCATATCAGTAACAACAGTATGGTTTTCATGCCCCTCGAATTCACATTGGTTAACATTAGGAAATTTACTAGATGACTGCACACCGGAGTTTGCCATTGTTTGTCGAGCCGTTTAAACTTAATCGAACTCTACTAAATAGGTTTAATTGTCTGTTATATATAGTTAAAATGTGGGGTGCAAACAAACGAGTTTAGGTGGTGACAAATGCTTTGGCTATGAGATCAATGGAGGGAGCGGAGATTTCCAAAGTTTGTTGGATTGAAACATTCTTTGGTATTGTCGAGGAGTTCATGTTGTTTTGCAAACTTATGAAATCAGGTTTAAGAATATTTATTGCTCCAACAATGATAGAATATCCTGGTAGTAGATCAAGGTTCATTGTGTCATCATATCCCATTTGGCAGAGCTTCTATTTTTGTTTTTATTTCTTATAGAAGAGTTTCATGATAAAGCTAATTCAGGCTAACTTTTTATAAAAGCTCTTCTAACCGAACGAAGCAATTTCAAAAAGTTTTCTAAACATATTCAAAAGCATCCGATTAATCACAAAAGTAGCTTTTGACTATTCATAAGCCTTGTCAAACAGGTTATAGTTCTTCTAGTATGGCATGATTATGAATCACAACCCGGACATTAATTGTAGTGGATTCATGACTAATTGGATTCTGAGTTGTAACTAGTGGATTCATTACTAGTTGGATAGGTGAATCATTGTAGATATCTATTTTGTAAGAATTTTTAAGATTTTTATTCGACTCTTTGATTTTGTCTTAGCAGCTTTTTCATATGCAAAGACTATTATTTTGGATTTGCTGATTACTCCTAGGTAGATTAAAGATTTATGTAATCAGTTGAACCATGAATGAAAATAATCCCCATAGACCACCCAAATTGACTTACGTTACACTGCCTGTGGAAAGCATTATAATGCATCTTCATCCGGCCAGCCGATGTCAATGTGAAATGTGCTTCTTCTTCTTTGATTTCATACATGCCTAGTTAAATACTTGTCCATTTTGTTATGAGTAATGCCATTTGCAGTCGCTCACTGCCATAGTCGCCATATATAAAATTTAGTGATTTGATATATTAATGAGGTAATTTTTTTTATTACTTTATGCATCAAATCACTAACT
>NW_019263874.1:0-789 GCF_002742605.1 Olea europaea var. sylvestris | reverse complement strand
AGGAGATAATAACTGGTATACATTTTGGTCACACCGGTGAAAAGTAGTGATTTCTAGTCTTGTACCAAAGTTACCGCCCAAATATTCTCGCTTAATGAAACATAAGGTGGAATGGGATCCTTCTCTTGTTGTAATATGAAGAATTGAGGCTTCAAAAGCAATTGAAGTTGTTCTTTGACTTGGAATGCAATTGAATTTGAATATCATAATAACGAACCTATACAAAGTTAAAGATCGTTTCTTGACGACTAAAATTCATGAATTTTCACATTCCCTTTGTCCAGTACTTGTGTGTTCTATTTTGATGGGCCAAAAATATGAAGGAAAACATTCCGAATCGTTGAGCATTAACTGATAGTCATCCCTCGGTCAATGTCCTAGCCACTGCAATGGAAAGCAAAATAAAAATAAAAAATAGCTTTATTTTTATCACACTGTGATATCAATAAAGCTTAAGAGGATGAAATTTGAAAGGATTGAAAAAGTATGCTTTTAGAGAAGTTTGAGTACTTGTCTCCATGATATCAATCAATGAAAATTTTTGATTTTATGCTTCTATATCTCAATATTATGGGCTTTAGTGCTTGGTTTCTTGATTTCCTACAGAAAGGTATTGAACTATTGGGAGTCGATTTTACTTTCAGGTAGAGTATGTCCATTCACTAGGAAAAAATCGAACAAGGCGAACAAATCTCCCATTCAAACCACAAGACAAAGAGGCTGCAGTTTGTGAATCTGCAATACAAGAGAATTTGGCGGGACGCAGGGAAGCGCTATGTTAATGATATG
>NW_019263873.1:12367-13751 GCF_002742605.1 Olea europaea var. sylvestris | reverse complement strand
AAACAAAAACCGCGCTGGGGGCAATTTCGTCACTTTTCGCGACTGTGTCGGAATAGGCTAAAATTTGACTGGTTGATCGGGAAAAAAAACCGCGCCGGGGCAATTTCGTCACTTTTCGCGACTGTGTTGGGATTGGCTACAATTTGACTGGTTGATATGGAACAAAAACAGCGTCGGGGGCAATTTCGTCATTTTTCGCGACTGTGTCGGAATTGGCCTAATTTTGACATGTTGATCGAAAACAAAAACCGCGCAGGGGGCAATTTCGCCATTTTTCGCGACTATGTCGGAATTGGCTACAATTTGACCAATTGATCGGGAACAAAAACAGCTCCGGGGGCAATTTCGTCATTTTTCGCTACTGTGTCGGAATTGGCCGAAATTCGACAGGCTGATCGGAAACAAGAACCGCGCTGGGGGCAATTTCGTCATTTTTCGCTACTGTGCGCGACTGTGTCGGAATTGGCTAAAATTTGACAGGTTGATCGGGAACAAAAACCGCGCCGGGGCAATTTCGTCATTTTTCGCTACTGTGCGCGACTGTGTCGGAATTGGCTAAAATTTGACAGGTTGATCGGGAACAAAAACCGCGCCGGGGCAATTTCGTCATTTTTCGCTACTGTGCGCGACTGTGTCGGAATTGGCTAAAATTTGACAGGTTGATCGGGAACAAAAACCGCGCCGGGGCAATTTCGTCATTTTTCGCTACTGTGCGCGACTGTGTCGGAATTGGCTAAAATTTGACAGGTTGATCGGGAACAAAAACCGCGCCGGGGCAATTTCGTCATTTTTCGCTACTGTGCGCGACTGTGTCGGAATTGGCTAAAATTTGACAGGTTGATCGGGAACAAAAACCGCGCCGGGGCAATTTCGTCATTTTTCGCTACTGTGCGCGACTGTGTCGGAATTGGCCTAAATTTGACAGGTTGATCGGAAACAAAAACCGCGCTGGGGGCAATTTCGTCACTTTTCGCGACTGTGTTGGGATTGGCTACAATTTGACTGGTTGATCTGGAACAAAAACAGCGTCGGGGGCAATTTCGTCATTTTTCGCGACTGTGTCGGAATTGGCCTAATTTTGACATGTTGATCGAAAACAAAAACCGCGCCGGGGCAATTTCGTCACTTTTCGCGACTGTGTTGGGATTGGCTACAATTTGACTGGTTGATCTGGAACAAAAACAGCGCCGGGGGCAATTTCGTCACTTTTCGCGACTGTATCGGAATTGTCTGAAATTTGACAGGTTGATCGGGAACAAAAACCGCGCCGGGGGCAATTTCGTCATTTTTCGCGACTGTGTCGGAATTGGCCTAAATTTGACAGGTTAATCGGAAACAAAAACCTCGCTAGGGGCAATTTCGTCATTTTTCGCGACTATGTCGG
>NW_019263873.1:11760-12113 GCF_002742605.1 Olea europaea var. sylvestris | reverse complement strand
CGCCGGGGCAATTTCGTCATTTTTCGCTACTGTGTCGGAATTGGCCAAACTTTGACAGGTTGATCGGAAACAAAAACCGCGCGTGGGCAATTTCGTCATTTTTCGCGACTGTGTCGGAATTGGCTACAATTTGACTAGTTGATCGGGAACAAAAACCGCGTCGGGGGCAATTTCGTCATTTTTCACGACAGTGTCGGAATTGGCTAAAATTTGACTGGTTGATCGGGAACAAAAACCGCGCCGGGGGCAATTTCGTCATTTTTCGCGACTGTGTCGGAATTGGCTACAATTTGACTAGTTGATCGGGAACAAAAACCGCGTCGGGGGCAATTTCGTCATTTTTCACGACAGTG
>NW_019263873.1:743-11751 GCF_002742605.1 Olea europaea var. sylvestris | reverse complement strand
AATTTCGTCATTTTTCGCGACTGTGTCGGAATTGGCTACAATTTGACTAGTTGATCGGGAGCAAAAACAGCGCCGAGGGGAATTTCATCATTTTTCGCGACTGTGTCGGAATTGATTAAAATTTGACAGGTTGATCGGGAACAAAAACCGCGCCAGGGGCAATTTCGTCATTTTTCTTGACTGTGTCGGAATTGGCTAAAATTTGACTGGTTGATCGGGAAGAAAAGCCGCGCCGAGGGCGATTTCGTCATTTTTCGCGACTGTGTCGGAATTGGCTAAAATTTGACAGGTTGATCAGGAACAAAAACCGCGCCGGGGCAATTTCGTCATTTTTCGCTACTGTGTCGGAATTGGCCAAACTTTGACAGGTTGATCGGAAACAAAAACCGCGCGGGGGCAATTTCGTCATTTTTCGCGACTGTGTCGGAATTGGCTACAATTTGACTAGTTGATCGGGAACAAAAACAGCACCGAGGGCAATTTCGCCATTTTTCGCGACTGTGTTGGAATTGGCCTAAATTTGACATGTTGATCGAAAACAAAAACCGCGCTGGGGGCAATTTCGCCTTTTTTCGCGACTATGTCGGAATTGGCTACAATTTGACCAATTGATCGGGAACAAAAACAGCGCCGGGGGCAATTTCGTCATTTTTCGCGACTGTGTCGAAATTGGCCTAAATTTGACATGTTGATCGAAAACAAAAACCGCGCTGGGGGCAATTTCGCCATTTTTCGCGACTATGTCGGAATTGGCTACGATTTGACCAATTATCGGGAACAAAAACAGCGCCGGGGGCAATTTCGTCATTTTTCGCTACTGTGTCGGAATTGGATGAAATTCGACTGGCTGATCGGAAACAAGAATCGCGCTGGGGGCAATTTCGTCATTTTTCGCGACTGTGTCGGAATTGGATACAATTTGACTCGTTGATCGGGAACAAAAACAGCGCCGGGGGCAATTTCGCCATTTTTCGCTACTGTGTCGGAATTGGCCAAAATTTGAAAGGCTGATCGGAAACAAAAATCGCGCTGGGGGTAATTTCGTAATTTTTCGCGACTGTGTCGGAATTGGCTACAGTTTGACTAGTTGATCGGGAACAAAAACAGTGTCGGGGGCAATTTCGTCATTTTTCGCGACTGTGTCAGAATTGGCCTAAATTTGACAGGTTAATCGGAAACAAAAACCTCGCTAGGGGCAATTTCATCATTTTTCGCGACTATGTCGGCATTGGCAACAATTTGACTAATTGATCGGGAACAAAAATTACGCCGGGGGCAATTTCATCATTTTTCGCGACTGTGTCGGAATTGGCCTAAATTTGACAGGTTGATAGGAAACAAAAACCACGCTGGGGGCAATTTCGACACTTTTCGCGACTGTGTCGGAATAGGCTAAAATTTGACTGGTTGATCGGGAAAAAAAACCGCGCCGGGGCAATTTCGTCATTTTTCGCGACTGTGTTGGGATTGGCTACAATTTGACTGGTTGATCTGGAACAAAAACAGCGCCGGGGGCAATTTCGTCATTTTTCGCGACTGTGTCGGAATTGGCTACAATTTGACTGGTTGATCGGGAAAAAAAACCGCGCCGGGGCAATTTCGTCATTTTTAAAAACCGCGCCGGGGCAATTTCGTCATTTTTAAAAACCGCGCCGGGGCAATTTCGTCATTTTACTCGACTGCGTCGGAATTGGCTAAAATTTGACAGGTTGATCTGGAACAAAAACAGCGCTGGGGGCAATGTCGTCATTTTTCGCGACTGTGTTGGAATTGGCTGAAATTTGACAGGTTGATCGGAAACAAAAATCGCGCCGGGGGCAATTTCGTCATTCTTCCCAACTGTGTCGGAATTGGCCCCAATTTGACAGGTTCATCGGGAACAAAAATCGCGTCGGGGGCAATTTCGTCATTTTTCACGACTGTGTCGGAATTGGCTAAAATTTGACTGGTTGATCGGGAACAAAAACCGCGCCGGTGCAATTTCGTCATTTTTCGCGACTGTGTCGGAATTGGCTACAATTTGACTAGTTGATCGGGAACAAAAATCACGCCGGAGGCAATTTCGTCATTTTTCGCGACTGTGTCGGAATTGGCTACAATTTGACTAGTTGATCGGGAACAAAAATCACGCCGGAGGCAATTTCGTCATTTTTCGCGACTGTGTCGGAATTGGCTACAATTTGACTAGTTGATCGGGAGCAAAAACAGCGTCGAGGGGAATTTCATCATTTTTCGCGACTGTGTCGGAATTGAGTAAAATTTGACAGGTTGATCGGGAACAAAAATCGCGCCAGGGGCAATTTCGTCGTTTTTCGCGACTGTGTCGGAATTGGCTAAAATTTGACTGGTTGATCGGGAAGAAAAGCGGCGTCGGGGTCGATTTCGTCATTTTTCGCGACTGTGTCGGAATTGGCTACAATTTGACTAGTTGATCGGGAACAAAAACAGCGCCGAGGGCAATTTCGTCATTTTTCGCGACTGTGACGGAATTGGCCTAAATTTGACATGTTGATCGAAAACAAAAACCGCGCTGGGGGCAATTTCGCCATTTTTCGCGACTATGTCGGAATTGGCTACAATTTGACCAATTGATCGGGAACAAAAACAGCACCGGGGGCAATTTCGTCATTTTTCGCTACTATGTCGGAATTGGCCAAAATTTAACAGGCTGATCGGAAACAAGAACCGCGTTGGGGGGCAATTTCATCATTTTTCGCGACTGTGTCGGAATTGGCTACAATTTGACTAGTTGATCGGGAGCAAAAACAGCGTCGAGGGGAATTTCATCATTTTTCGCGACTGTGTCGGAATTGAATAAAATTTGACAGGTTGATCGGGAACAAAAACCGCGCCAGGGGCAATTTCGTCATTTTTCGCGACTGTGTCGGAATTGGCTTAAATTTGACTGGTTGATCGGGAAGAAAAGCGGCGTCGAGGGCGATTTCGTCATTTTTCGCGATTGTGTCGGAATTGGCTAAAATTTGACAGGCTGATCGGAAACAAAAACCGCGCCGGGGGTAATTTCATCATTTTTCGCTACTGTGTCGGAATTGGCCAAACTTTGACAGGTTGATCGGAAACAAAAACCGCGCGGGGGGTAATTTCGTCATTTTTCGCGACTGTGTCGGAATTGGCTACAATTTGACTAGTTGATCGGGAACAAAAACAGCGCCGAGGGCAATTTCGTCATTTTTCGCGACTGTGCCGGAATTGGCCTAAATTTGACATGTTGATCGAAAACAAAAACCGCGCTGGGGGCAATTTCGCCATTTTTCGCGACTATGTCGGAATTGGCTACAATTTGACCAATTGATCGGGAACAAAAACAGCGCCGGGGGCAATTTCGTCATTTTTCGCGACTGTGTCGGAATTGGCCTAAATTTGACATGTTGATCGAAAACAAAAACCGCGCTGGGGGCAATTTCGCCATTTTTCTCGACTTTGTCGGAATTGGCTACAATTTGACCAATTGATCGGGAACAAAAACAGCGCCGGGGGCAATTTCGTCATTTTTCGCGACTGTGTCGGAATTGGCTACAATTTGACCAATTGATCGGGAACAAAAACAGCGCCGGGGGCAATTTCGTCATTTTTCGCTACTGTGTCGGAATTGGCCAAAATTCGACAGGCTGATCGGAAACAAGAACCGCGCTGGGGCCAATTTCGTCATTTTTCGCGACTGTGTCGGAATTGGCTACAATTTGACTCATTGATCGGGAACAAAAACAGCGTCGGGGGCAATTTCGTCATTTTTCGCTACTGTGTCGGAATTGGCCAAAATTTGACAGGTTGATCGGAAACAAAAACCGCGCTGGGGCAATTTCGTCATTTTTCGCGGCTGTGTCGAAATTGGCTACAATTTGACTAGTTGATCGGGAAAAAAAACAGCGCCGGGGGCAATTTCGTCATTTTTCGCGACTGTGTCGGAATTGGCTAAAATTTGACTGGTTGAACTGAAACAAATAGCGCGCTGGGTGCAATTTCGTCATTTTTCGCGACTGTGTCGGAATTGGCTAAATTTTGACTGGTTGATCGAGAACAAAAATCGCGACGGGGGCAATTTCGTCATTTTTCGCGACTGTGTTGGAATTAGCTACAGTTTGACTCGTTGATCGGGAACAAAAACAGCGCCGGGGGCAATTTCGTCATTTTTCGCGACTGTGTCGGAATTGGCTGAAATTTGACAGGTTGATCGGAAACAAAAATCGCGCCTGGGGCAATTTCGTCATTTTTCACGACTGGGTCGAAATTGGCTAAAATTTGACAGGTTGATCGGGAACAAAAACCGCGCCGTGGGCAAGTTCGTCATTTTTCGCGACTGTGTCGGAATTGGCTAAAATTTAACAGGTTCATCGGGAACAAAAACCGCGCCGGTGGCAATTTCGTCATTTTTCGCGACTGTGTCGGAATTGGCCTAAATTTGACAGGTTGATCGAAAACAAAAATCGCGCTGGGGGCAATTTCGTCATTTTTCGCGACTGTGCCGGAATTGGTTACAATTTGACTCGATGATAGAGAACAAAAACAGCGCCGGGGGCAATTTCGTCATTTTTCGCTACTGTGTCGGAATTGGTCAAAATTTAACAGGCTGATCAGAAACAAGAACCGCGCTGGGGGCAATTTCGTCATTTTTCGTGACTGTGTCGGAATTGGCTACAATTTGACTAGTTGATCGGGAACAACAACAGCGCCGGGGGCAATTTCGTCATTTTTCGCGACTGTGTCGGAATTGGCCAAAATTTGACAGGTTGATTGGAAACAAAAAACGCGCCTGGGGCAATTTCGTCATTTTTCGCGACTGTGTCGGAATAGGCTAAAATTTGACTGGTTTATCGGAAACAAAGACCGCGCCGGCGGCAATTTCGTCATTTTTCTCGACTGTGTCGGAATTAGCTAAAATTTGACAAGTTGACGGGAGACAAAAACCGCGTCGGGGGCAATTAAGTCATTTTTCCCGACTGCGTCGAAATTGGCTCAAATTTGACGGGTTGATCGGGAACAAAAACTGCGCCGGGGGCAATTTCGTCATTTTCCTCAACTGTGTTGGAATTGGCCAAAATTTGACTGGTTGATCGAAAACAAAAATCGCGTCGGGGGCAATTTCGTCATTTTTCGCGACTGCGTCGGAATTGGCTCAAATTTGACAGGTTCATCGGGAACAAAAACCGCGCCAGGGGCAATTTCGTCATTTTTCGCGACTGTGTCGGAATTGGCTAAAATTTGACAGGTTGATCGGGAACAAAAACCGCGCCAGGGGCAATTTCGTCATTTTTCGCGACTGTGTCGGAATTGGCTAAAATTTGACAGGTTGATCGGGAACAAAAACCGCGCCAGGGGCAATTTCGTCATTTTTCGCGACTGTGTCGGAATTGGCTAAAATTTGACAGGTTGATCGGGAACAAAAACCGCGCCAGGGGCAATTTCGTCATTTTTCGCGACTGTGTCGGAATTGGCTAAAATTTGACAGGTTGATCGGGAACAAAAACCGCGCCAGGGGCAATTTCGTCATTTTTCGCGACTGTGTCGGAATTGGCTAAAATTTGACAGGTTGATCGGGAACAAAAACCGCGCCAGGGGCAATTTCGTCATTTTTCGCGACTGTGTCGGAATTGGCTAAAATTTGACAGGTTGATCGGGAACAAAAACCGCGCCAGGGGCAATTTCGTCATTTTTCGCGACTGTGTCGGAATTGGCTAAAATTTGACAGGTTGATCGGGAACAAAAACCGCGCCAGGGGCAATTTCGTCATTTTTCGCGACTGTGTCGGAATTGGCTAAAATTTGACAGGTTGATCGGGAACAAAAACCACGTCGGGGGTAATTTCGTCATTTTTCGCGAGTGTGTCGGAACTGGCCAAAATTTGACAGGTTGATCGGAAAAAAAAACGCGCCTGGGGCAATTTCGTCATTTTTCGCGACTGTGTCGGAATAGGCTAAAATTTGACTGGTTTATCTGAAACAAAGACCGTGCCGGGGGCAATTTCGTCATTTTTCTCGACTGTGTCGGAATTAGCTAAAATTTGACAAGTTGACGGGAAACAAAAACTGCGCCGGGGGCAATTACGTCATTTTTCGCGACTGCGTCGGAATTGGCTCAAATTTGACAGGTTGATCGGGAACAAAAACTGCGCCGGGAGCAATTTCGTCATTTTCCTCGACTGTGTCGGAATTGGCTAAAATTTGACAGGTTGATCGAAAACAAAAACCGCGCCGGGGGCAATTTCGTCATTTTTCGCGACTGCGTCGAAATTGGCTCAAATTTGACAGGTTCATCGGGAACAAAAACCGCGCCAGGAGTAATTTCGTCAATTTTCGCGACTGTGTCGGAATTGGCTAAAATTTGAATGGTTGATCGGAAACAAAAATCGTGCCGGGGGCAATTTCATCATTTTTCGCGACTGTGTCGGAATTGGCTAAAATTTGACAGGTTCATCGGGAACAAAAACCGCGCCGGTGGCAATTTCGTCATTTTTCGCGACTGTGTCGGAATTGGCCTAAATTTGACAGGTTGATCGAAAACAAAAACCGCGCTGGGGGCAATTTCCTCATTTTTCGCGACTGTGTCGGAATTGGCTACAATTTGACTCGATGATAGAGAACAAAAACAGCGCCGGGGGCAATTTCGTCATTTTTCGCTACTGTGTCGGAATTGGTCAAAATTTAACAGGCTGATCGGAAACAAGAACCGCGCTGAGGACAATTTCGTCATTTTTCGCGACTGTGTCGGAATTGGCTACAATTTGACTAGTTGATCGGGAACAACAACAGCGCCGGGGGCAATTTCGTCATTTTTCGCTACTGTGTCGGAATTGGCCTAAATTTGACAGGTTAATAGGAAACAAAAACCTCGCTAGGGGCAATTTCGTAATTTTTCGCGACTATGTCGGCATTGGCTAAAATTTGACTGGTTGATCGGGAACAAAAACCGCGCCGGGGGCAATTTCGTCATTTTTTGCGACTGTGTTGGAATTTGCTACAATTTGACAGGTTGATCGGGAACAAAAACAGCGCCGAGGGCAATTTCGTCATTTTTCGCGACTTTGTCGGAATTATCCAAATTTGACAGGTTGATCGGAAACAAAAAACGCGCCTGGGGCAATTTCGTCATTTTTCGAGACTGTGTCGGTTTTGGCTAAAATTTGACCGGTTTATCGGAAACGAAGACCGCGCAGGAGGCAATTTCTTCATTTTTCTCGACTGTGTCGGAATTAGCTAAAATTTGACAAGTTGACCGGAAACAAAAACCGCGCCGGGTGCAATTACGTCATTTTTCGCGACTGCGTCGGAATTGGCTAAAATTTGACAGGTTGATCGGGAACAAAAACTACGCCGGGGGCAATTTCGTCATTTTCCTCAACTGTGTCGGAATTTGCTAAAATTTGACAGGTTGATCGAAAACAAAAATCGCGCCGGGGGCAATTTCGTCATTTTTCGCGACTGCGTCGGAATTGGCTCAAAGTTGACAGGTTCATCGTGAACAAAAATCGCGCCAGGGGCAACTTCGTCATTTTTCTCGACTCTGTCGGAATTGGCTAAAATTTGACTGTTTGATCGGGAACAAAAGTCGCGCCGCGGGCAATTTTGTCATTTTACGCGACTGTGTCGGATTTGGCTAAAATTTGACTGGTTGATCAGGAACAAAAGCCGCGCCGGGGGCGATTTCGTCATTTTTCGCGACTGTGTCGGAAATGGCCTAAATTTGACAGGTTGATCGAAAACAAAAATCGCGCTGGGGGCAATTTCGTCATTTTTCGAGACTGTGTCGGAATTGGCTAAAATTTGACTGGTTGATCGGGAACAAAAACTGCGCCGGGGCAATTTCGTCAGTTTTCGCAACTGTGTTGGAATTGGCTACAATTTGACTGGTTGATCTGGAACAAAAACAGCGCCGGGGGCAATTTCGTCATTTTTCGCGACTGTGTCGGAATTGGCTGAAATTTGGCAGGTTGATCGGAAACAAAAATCGCGCCGGGGGCAATTTCGTCATTTTTCCCAACTGTGTCGGAATTGGCCACAATTTGACAGGTTGATCGGGAACAAAAACCGCGCCGGGGGCAAGTTCGTCATTTTTCGCGACTGTGTCGGAATTGGCTGAAATTTGGCAGGTTGATCGGAAACAAAAATCGCGCCGGGGGCAATTTCGTCATTTTTCCCAACTGTGTCGGAATTGGCCACAATTTGACAGGTTGATCGGGAACAAAAACCGCGCCGGGGGCAAGTTCGTCATTTTTCGCGACTGTGTCGGAATTGGCTGAAATTTGGCAGGTTGATCGGAAACAAAAATCGCGCCGGGGGCAATTTCGTCATTTTTCCCAACTGTGTCGGAATTGGCCACAATTTGACAGGTTGATCGGGAACAAAAACCGCGCCGGGGGCAAGTTCGTCATTTTTCGCGACTGTGTCGGAATTGGCTGAAATTTGGCAGGTTGATCGGAAACAAAAATCGCGCCGGGGGCAATTTCGTCATTTTTCCCAACTGTGTCGGAATTGGCCACAATTTGACAGGTTGATCGGGAACAAAAACCGCGCCGGGGGCAAGTTCGTCATTTTTCGCGACTGTGTCGGAATTGGCTGAAATTTGGCAGGTTGATCGGAAACAAAAATCGCGCCGGGGGCAATTTCGTCATTTTTCCCAACTGTGTCGGAATTGGCCACAATTTGACAGGTTGATCGGGAACAAAAACCGCGCCGGGGGCAAGTTCGTCATTTTTCGCGACTGTGTCGGAATTGGCTGAAATTTGGCAGGTTGATCGGAAACAAAAATCGCGCCGGGGGCAATTTCGTCATTTTTCCCAACTGTGTCGGAATTGGCCACAATTTGACAGGTTGATCGGGAACAAAAACCGCGTCGGGGGCAATTTCGTCATTTTTCACGACTGTGTCGGAATTGGCTAAAATTTGACTGGTTGATCGGGAACAAAAACCGGGCCGGGGGCAATTTCGTCATTTTTCGCGACTGTGTCGAAATTGGCTACAATTTGACTAGTTGATCGGGAACAAAAATCACGCCGGAGGCAATTTCGTCATTTTTCGCGACTGTGTCGAAATTGGCTACAATTTGACAAGTTGATCGGGAGCAAAAACAGCGTCGAGGGGAATTTCATCATTTTTAGCAACTGTGTCGAAATTGATTAAAATTTGATAGGTTGATCGGGAACAAAAACCGCGCCAGGGGCAATTTCGTCATTTTTCGCGACTGTGTCGGAATTGGCTAAAATTTAACTGGTTGATCGGGAAGAAAAGCGGCGTCGGGGGTGATTTCGTCATTTTTCGCGATTGTGTCGGAATTGGCTAAAATTTGACAGGCTGATCGGAAACAAAAACCGCGCCGGCGGTAATTTCGTCATTTCTCGCTACTGTGTCGGAATTGGCCAAACTTTGACTGGTTGATCGGAAACAAAAACCGCGCGGGGGGCAATTTCGTCATTTTTCGCGACTGTGTCGGAATTGGCTACAATTTGACTAGTTGATCGGGAACAAAAACAGCGCCGAGGGCAATTTCGTCATTTTTCGCGACTGTGTCGGAATTGGCCTAAATTTGACATGTTGATCGAAAACAAAAACCGCGCTGGGGGCAATTTCGCCATTTTTCGCGACTATGTCGGAATTGGCTACAATTTGACCAATTGATCGGGAACAAAAACAGCGCCTGGGGCAATTTCGTCATTTTTCGCGGCTGTGTCGGAATTGGCCTAAATTTGACATGTTGATTGAAAACAAAAACCGCGCTGGGGCAATTTCGCCATTTTTCGCGACTATGTCGGAATTGGCTACAATTTGACCAATTGATCGGGAACAAAAACAGTGCCGGGGGCAATTTCGTCATTTTTCGCTACTGTGTCGGAATTGGCCGAAATTCGACAGGCTGATCGGAAACAAGAACCGCGCTGGGGGCAATTTCGTCATTTTTCGCGACTGTGTCGGAATTGGCTACAATTTGACTCGTTGATCGGGAACAAAAACAGCGCCGGGGGCAATTTCGTCATTTTTCGCTACTGTGTCGGAATTGGCCAAAATTTGACAGGTTGGTCGGAAACAAAAACCGCGCTGGGGCAATTTCGTCATTTTTCGCGGCTGTGTCGAAATTGGCTACAATTTGTCTAGTTGATCGGGAAAAAAAACAGCGCCGGGGGCAATTTCGACATTTTTCGCGACTGTGTCGGAATTGGCTAAAATTTGACTGGTTGAACTGAAACAAATAGCGCGCTGGGGGCAATTTCGTCATTTTTCTCGACTGTGTCGGAATGGGCTGAAATTTGGCAGGTTGATCGGAAACAAAAATCGCGCTTAGGGCAAGTTCGTCATTTTTCTCGACTGTGTCGGAATGGGCTGAAATTTGGCAGGTTGATCGGAAACAAAAATCGCGCTTAGGGCAAGTTCGTCATTTTTCTCGACTGTGTCGGAATGGGCTGAAATTTGGCAGGTTGATCGGAAACAAAAATCGCGCTTAGGGCAAGTTCGTCATTTTTCTCGACTGTGTCGGAATGGGCTGAAATTTGGCAGGTTGATCGGAAACAAAAATCGCGCTTAGGGCAAGTTCGTCATTTTTCTCGACTGTGTCGGAATGGGCTGAAATTTGGCAGGTTGATCGGAAACAAAAATCGCGCTTAGGGCAAGTTCGTCATTTTTCTCGACTGTGTCGGAATGGGCTGAAATTTGGCAGGTTGATCGGAAATAAAAATCGCGCCGAGGGCAATTTCGTCATTTTTCGAGACAGTGTCGGAATTGGCTAAAATTTGACAGGGTGATCGGGAACAAAAACCACGTCGGGGGTAATTTCGTCATTTTTCGCGAGTGTGTCGGAACTGGCCAAAATTTGACAGGTTGATCGGAAACAAAAAAAGCGCCTGGGGCAATTTCGTCATTTTTCTCGACTGTGTCGGAATTAGCTAAAATTTGACAAGTTGACGGGAAACAAAAACTGCGCCGGGGGCAATTACGTCATTTTTCGCGACTGCGTCGGAATTGGCTCAAATTTGACAGGTTGATCGGGAACAAAAACTGCGCCG
>NW_019263873.1:0-675 GCF_002742605.1 Olea europaea var. sylvestris | reverse complement strand
GGCTAAAATTTGACAGGTTGATCGAAAACAAAAACCGCGCCGGGGGCAATTTCGTCATTTTTCGCGACTGCGTCGAAATTGGCTCAAATTTAACAGGTTCATCGGGAACAAAAACCGCGCCAGGAGTAATTTCGTCATTTTTCGCGACTGTGTCGGAATTGGCTAAAATTTGAATGGTTGATCGGAAACAAAAATCGTGCCGGGGGCAATTTCATCATTTTTCGCGACTGTGTCGGAATTGGCTAAAATTTGACAGGTTCATCGGGAACAAAAATCGCGCCGGTGGCAATTTCGTCATTTTTCGCGACTGTGTCGGAATTGGCCTAAATTTGACAGGTTGATCGAAAACAAAAATCGCGCTGGGGGCAATTTCGTCATTTTTCGCGACTGTGTCGTAATTGGCTACAATTTGACTCGATGATAGAGAACAAAAACAGCGCCGGGGGCAATTTCGTCATTTTTCGCTACTGTGTCGGAATTGGTCAAAATTTAACAGGCTGATCGGAAACAAAAACCGTGCTGGGGGCAATTTCGCCATTTTTCGCGACTGTGTCGGAATTGGCTACAATTTGACTAGTTGATCGGGAACAATAACAGCGCCGGGGGCAATTTCGTCATTTTTCGCTACTGTGTCGGAATTGGCCTAAATTTGACAGGTTAATCGGAAACAAAAAC
>NW_019263872.1:32509-33745 GCF_002742605.1 Olea europaea var. sylvestris | reverse complement strand
CAAGTGAGTCTAAATAAATTATTAAAATGGTAATTAGTCCAAAACGTCCCTATCTTTCAATATTATTGTGTAAAATGTTCATATCTTTCATTTTTTGATATTTTCACCCTTATTTTCACATTTCATTGCGAAAATCATTATTTTCATCAATTTTTTAAATTAAAAGATGTAAAATGACAAATATACCATCTTCTTTACATAAGCAAAAATCAAGAATTTTTTTATTTAAAAAAGATGGTATATTTGTTATTTTACAGCTTTTAATTAAGAAATTGATGAAAATGATAAATTTTGAAATAAGATGTAAAAATAAGGATGAAATGTCAAACAATGAAAAGTATGGACGTTTTGCACAATAATATTGAAAAGTATAGATATTTTGTGCTAATTACCCTTTCAATAATTTATTTGGACTTATTTGTAATTTTTGAAAAGTTACGGAGTATGATTGCAATTTGTTATTTAATTTTTCTTTTCTTTTTTTATTTAAATAGTAAGGTATATTTGTCATTTATATGAGAAATTGGATAAAAATGTTTATAACTTAAAATAATCATGGCTTCATTTAGGATATTTTGCAACAAATGTAGAGCTCTAATGGTTGCTACCAAGTTCGTTGACACGTCCATTGCTAAAGCTACCAAAACCACTACCACTACCAAAATCAATTTGCCCATGAGTCACCGAAGAAGATACTCAAATTACTTCTTATTTTTATTGGAGGTCAAAATCCCATTCTCTTCTCTTATCTTCTCTTTATGTTGTCTTACCAGAGACTCCCTTTTACATTGGCATTCATAGGTGGTAGCATGATGGGAACCATTTACGTTTCTATGGTGACCAGATATTAGAGAAAATCGAAACCATAAAACCGACTTGAATAAATTGACTTGAATCCACAAATCAAATAGTTATTTTTCAAAGGTTTACGCATGAAGAAATTGATTCAAATGGGTAAGAAAGATGAAAAAAATATTTTAAGATGAAAATACCTTTCTTTTAGATGGAACTTGATGGAATGGCCTTTTTATACAATCAAATGTGTAATTAAGGGTGAAAGAACCAAAATAAAAAATAAAAAAAAATGAAAGAACGTTTTTAATAATAATATTTGAATGTATGGACATTTTGGCTAATTACCCAAATTTTTAATCACATATTACGTGGAATTGATAGTGTAAAATTATTTTATTGAATGAATGTGTGCTTTAAAATGAAATTCAAAAAAAAAAAAAA
>NW_019263872.1:21735-24012 GCF_002742605.1 Olea europaea var. sylvestris | reverse complement strand
ATCGTTAGCCTATGCTCAAGCGATAGTGTTACACGTAAAACTATAGTTCGCATTTTTCAAGAGTTTTATCCGATCCATGATACCTAATTGCCTTCTACTATATATATCCAAGCCCTAATACGTTTTTGGTATGGTTGTTCATTATATTCCTTCTACATAACATCTTTCCAAGATCTAAGAACACATTCAAGTGTTGAGATTAATCTTTTGATTCTTGAGATCATTGAACTAGAACTTTGAGAAAATATCAATTCACATAATCTAAAATACCCACTTTCTATACACATACAAGAATGTACTTTTTCAATAACTTTCAGAGGTTGCTGAAGTTTGAGATAGGTTGTACCAGAAATACAGGAAGAATACAAGAACAAGGTGTTCTTGTTAATCCACATGAGATAGACAATTCCAGAAGATCGAGAACAAGTTTAAGTAAAGCACTTCCAGCCAGCCTTTAAGATTGTAGGAAGTAGATTAGCAAGTGCAGTTGGTTTTCTAGGCTGGATCGTACTTTAAGTTCTTCATTTTCTATAGTGGAGGATAATGGCTTAGTCCTGATGTTTTTAACCAATTGAGTTTCTCCATCAACAATTCTTGTGTTCTTTATTGCTTTCATATTACAAATTGTATGAGTTCAACATATGATAAATTGACTTGATAGACTAAACATCTACAACAATTAATAAGCGACTTGTTGCTGTTAATTAAAAATTGTTTAATTTCACAGTTTCACCTATTCATCCCCTTCTAGGTGATTGTAGGGTTGAACCAGTAACTTTCAAGTGGTATCAAAGCTTTTCATGTGATATAAGCATTGGATGATGTAAAACTTGGAATGACAATGGAAATTTAAACTACAATTGTTCAATCAATAGCTATAACCTCCGTTAGATTCAAAACTGAAATCTATGCAAGAGTGTGCATGAATATCCAATGGTGCGTAATGTTAGCATCATTTGTTTACATGAAAATGAACAAATGTTATCTAAGAATAATAATATGCACAAAAGGGATATTCTTTTTTGGTATGCTTGAGGATTTCAATAGTCTTCGTCTGAGTACCCAGAGAAAACTTCTGTAGCAAATTTGTAGTTTCTATAGAAAAGATAAAATTAATGGAGCTTTCTTTTCAAATCCCAGCAGTGATGTATATTGCTAACTTAGTCACTTAGATGCAATAATAATAACCATAAAATCCATGCTAACACAATCACATCGGATCAAAGAAGAGTAATCTTGACTATTTATCCACTAGAAGCACTCCAAACTCAACTATAATTCCAAGTTGATACCAAGAAATTAAAATACCAGAAAATCTTCAATAGAGGAATGTCAGAAGAATGTATAAAAATTAATTACTAAGGGGGGAAATTCATTTGCCAAATAGCATAAACAAACAATCACTACGAGAATAAAATAATCAAACAGTCCCTAAAAAACGAGTTAAATGTTTCATTGGCCACTGAACTTTGTAACATGACACAAGTTACGCACTAAACTTTATCAATTCTCTCATTAGACACTGATCCTCATTCCGTCCAACTTCATCACTCACCTGATAAAAACCATTAATAGAATTGTTTGATATGGCTGATGGAAAAATGATGTGGCAAGCTAAATTCTTTCAAGTGGTAAGTGTTCACCAAACCATCTTCTATATGAGTAAAGGTGCATCCAAACAAGGCTTTACCTACTAGAGAAACACAACCATGAATTGTAAAAGCTAAACCTTTCAGAGTTAAAAATCAATTTCCCCAAAATGAACCCGTGAGCGTGAATCCATTTTTGCCAAATCCATATCTCCAAATCGTACCCTTAATTGGGAAATTCATTTCTCCCAAATCAATTCTCCCCCAAATCAAACCCCTAAGTGAGAAATCCATTTCCCCCAAATGCTTAATGTGAACTTCAATGAAATCGTTAACGAATTACAGGAAGCAAATTGAGATTGGTAAGGGACAAGCACGACGACGTGCAAAATCTACGAAATTAAAAGATGCACATCCACGATAAATAATGTGATGTCAGTTTTGGTGTTTTTGTTTTTGAGTAATGTTGCTGGAAATTATCAGCAACATTTGGTGAAAGATGCACGGCAGTTAGATGTTTTTGTTTTTGGGTAACATTGTTGGAAATTATAAACAACATTTGATGAAAGAAGCACAGTAGTTTTGATATAAACCGGAGTGGGCCCCATAGAAATAAATTTGGAAGAAAATCTTTCCTTTCACGAGAAATTTTATTTCCATTAGAATTCATAGTTTTTTGGTAACTTTA
>NW_019263872.1:9633-13757 GCF_002742605.1 Olea europaea var. sylvestris | reverse complement strand
ATGATGGTATGAAATGTTATGAATTCATGTTTTAAAAGTTATCATATTGTTCGGACGCACGTATCCTACTGAGTGTAATTACTGACTCCTTTAATTTCAACATTTTAGATCAGTAGGGTCGACGTGGAGGTGGGTGAGCGATGCGTGGGTTGCCAAGTAAAGAAATTGTTTTTCAAGAAATCATTCAAAAATAATTTCGTTAGGCTATTTTGTATCTCTCTTCAACAGCCTTTAAATTTACTAGTTGGTTGTGTATAAAAACATGTTATTTGATTTGTTTGTTGATTGCGTATATTTCCATGATTTAAATTTAATTTATGAATGTTCTAGTATCTTGTTTATTTAAGAATTTTATTCTTACCGTTTGGTATTTAAAATAAATAAAAGTAAGTTTTTGGTAACGGCCCATACCTATTTTATAATGAAAATTTGGGGTGTTACACAGTTCTTTCAACAATTGCTTCTAGGAACAATCAATGAACTCAATCAATCAATCAAATCGTGTAGAATTCCCCAAACCGGATGTGACTCAATAATTGTAACAAAGGGCTCAAAGAAAACTTTTAAAGCTTGACTTGAATTGAAGGAATGGAATGATTTAATGTGTCCAAGTAATTTAGAAACGATAATGAATAATAAAAGTTGGTATTTGACGGATCAATAATATTTAACAAGTTATTTTTTACAGTACGGATGAACAGTACCATACAGATGAACAATATTTTTTTTATCAGGAAATCAATAACAAAACCAACAAATAAAACGAAAACTGATTTGGGCGAAAATTGAGCCCAAAAACGGAATTTGAAACTTTTAGATCAAATGATCAAGAAAACCTTTTGGATACAAGAACACAAGGAATTGAAAAAAATTAGAAAACAAAGGATATAACCTGATTAAATTGGAGCCAAAGCTCTGGTACCAACTGATGCGAACCCCGTAGCAATGGAAACTACGAAACCCACAATGAGATTGATGCGGAACCCAAGAACGTCAATACTAACCCGATTTTGGATCTTGAACCCCAAGAATTGAACCAAGAAACCCTAGATTCGTGAAGAACCTAAAACCCCTTGATTTACAATTAAAAGAACCCACAATCCGATTGATTAGAATGCCACAAGAAGTTGAATCTTGATAAGTTTCAAGATTGTTCAAGAAGAACAATAAATTGAAAGAACAATTCTCTCTCTATAATATTAAGCAAAAGTCAAAAGTTCTTACAATGAAAAATATTCTCCTATTTATACTAATCCTCGAATAAAAGTCAAAAGGAAATATAATTTTAATAATCTTACAAAATTCCTGAAATATTCATCCAATATGGTAGGAGTTTGATTAAGAATGAAATTCTAGTAAAATAAGGAAAAACGCGAAAAAAAGGAAAATCGCGCCCAGAAATGAACCATGCGGTCGCATGGTTATAACTCGTGCTGTCGCATGGTAATAAAATTTCGGCCATTGAATTCTCGGTCTCATGTCGTGCGGTCGCACTTTGCAGCCGCATGGTTATACTGCCCACTCTCTTCTTCGGCTACTTGTAACGCATTGATCCATTTTGTTTCGGCCTTCGACCCGAACACGAAACTTGTCCCATTTTGAGTCCCGAACATGGTTCCATCAATAGTTTCTTGAACGACCAATCCCATCGCTTGTTTCACTTGTTTTACTCTCGATCGTGTCATCGATCCACCTTCGATTATCAACGGGTCTCGTCTCACACTTGCCTTCTTCTGGCTCGGCTCTTGGATCACATCACAAGGAGTACTTTTAATAATACAAAAACAAATCAATTTTGGTTCAAGATCTTGGCAGGCTAAATCAGAACCTAACTACACCTACACCGCCAGCTCCTATTACTCTCCCGACTCATGCCTTGGTGGTTGAGTTATTTCAAAGGCATAAGCCCCCTACCTTCGATGGAGCATCTGGTCCTCTACTTGTTAAGGAATGCTTCGTAAGCCAGAATGAATTTTTTGGCTCATAGACTGCTCTAATGCCTAAAGGGTTCAATGTGTGGAGTTTATGTTTACCGGTGATGCAAGTCACTGGTGGGATTCGATGTCCCAAACTAGGACTCCGGAGCAGCAATTGACAATAACTTGGGAACAATTCAAGGAGGAAGTGATGGACAAATATTTTCCTCAATCTCTAAGGGATTTCAAGGAGAACAAATTCCTTCAACTCAAGCAGGGTAATATGCCCCTAACGGATTACGAGCGGAAGTTCGATCAACTCTCAAGGTATGCTCCACATCTGGTTGACACGAAAATTAAGAAAACTAGAAGGTTCGAGTAAGGGTTAAACCCAGATCTAAGTATGATCCTTATGTCACATCGCTTCACGTCGTATCGTAAGATGCTGGAACGAGCTCACGCTATCTGGTATCAAAAGGCTAATGCAGAGCAACATCGTCAATTATACAACCAGCACGATAAAGAGCAAATTGGAAAGAGAAAGTGGAATGGTCAAGGCAAAGGAAGGGGCAAATGGCAAAATAAGAAAGTTAATATCGGATCTAGCACCAGTAAGGCCATGGTAGCTGTAGTAGCGCCATGCCCTAAGTGTGGTAAGCCTCATCATGGTGAATGCTTGTATGGGAAGAATGCCTATTTTCGGTGTGGCAAATCAGGACATATTGTTAGGGATTGTCCCACATTTGCTCAGAGGAAGGATGATAACAATGATCAAAACAAGAAGGGAGAAAGCACAAGTTTTTACATTGACTCAAAAAGATGCAGAGGGGAACTCAAACGTAATAACAGGTATTGTACTGGTAGCCAATACACCTGCTTATATACTGTTTGATTCAAGAGCTACTCACTCTTTTGTATCAATGTCTTTCATTGCTAAATCTAGTATTACTTGTAATAAGTCAAAGAGTACACTAGAAGTTAGCCTCCCCTCAGGCAGGACATTGAACACAGACAAGTTAGCTAAGTCAGTGAAATTCGATATTGAGGGAAAAACCTTAGAAGCTAATTTTTATATGATAGATATGAAAGATTTTGATGTGATTTTGGGCATGGATTGGTTAGGATGTAATTATGCGACCATTCATTGTAGAGAAAAGGAAGTGTCTTTTCAAAAACCAAGAGAAGAACAATTTTCTTTCCCCGAAATAAAGACCAAACCCCATCTCCAACTGGTTTCGACCTTACAAGCCGAGAAAATGTTGAGAAAAGAAACATCTCAAGGGTTTCTAGTTAATATCTTTGGAGAAAAACTAGCAACGACAAAGATTGAGGATGTACTAGTGATACAAGAATTTATAGATGTGTTTCCAGAAGATCTACCCGGTATTCCACCAGATAGACAAGTGGAGTACACAATAGATCTTATTTCCGGAGCAGCGCCAGTATCTAAAGCCCCATACAGAATGGCCCTAAAGGAACTTCAGGAGTTGAAAATCCAGTTACAAGAATTGTTAGACCTTGGTTTTATTCGATCAAGTGTATCACCATGGGGCGCACCAGTATTGTTTGTAAAGAAGAAAGATGGAAGTATGAGGATGTGTATCGACTATTGGGAGTTGAACCGTTTGACCATCAAGAATAGGTATCTTCTCCCTAGAATTGATGATTTGTTTGATCAATTGAAAGGGGCTAAGGCATTTTCTAAGATCGATTTACGATCTGGATATCATCAATTGAAGGTTAAGTTAGATAATATATCTAAGATAGATTTCAGAACTCGTTATGGACATTATGAGTTCACAGTTATGCCATTCGGATTGATAAATGCTCCGGCAGTGTTCATGGATCTGATGAATCGAGTATTTCATCAGTATTTGGATCAATTTGTTATAGTCTTCATTGATGACATTTTGATAGACTCCAAGAGTAAAGATCAACATGAGGAACATCTTAGAATAGCATTAGAGATACTACGCAAGGAAAAGTTATATGCCAAATTCAAAAAGTGATAATTTTGGTTTGAACGAGTTGGATTTCTCGGTCATGTAGTTACTGCCCAAGGAATTGAAGTGGACCCAGTAAAGGTGGAAGCAGTAACTAACTAGAAGACACTGACTAATGCTGCTGAAGTTTGAAGTTTTCTAGGATTGGCTGGGTACTATCGAAGATTTATAGAGGGATTCTCCAAAATAGCTGGACCAATGACAC
>NW_019263872.1:0-3532 GCF_002742605.1 Olea europaea var. sylvestris | reverse complement strand
TTTCATATACGTTCGGTTGCTTGGTTCACTTTTGCAGGTCGATTCCTAAATCTTGTTCATATTTGGGCATTTTTGAGATCCGATGTCAATTCCTGTGGGTTCGATAGCGACCTTGTTAACCGGGTTCGCATCAAGTTTGGTGCTTTTGTTTATGGTAATGTTGCTTTTATATGAATGTAGGTAGATGCAAACTGGGTGTATGTGAATGGATGCTTAATGATATTAATGAATGGTTGGAATTTGTGTAGCTTGTCCATTTTTTTTTCCCTATGGATTCTTACTTCTATTTTTTGTTTTTTTTTTGTTTATCGTTTTTATCCAATCTTGTTCGAAAGTGGATGATACATATATATTCCAATCAACTTAATTGCATTGTTATTTTCACATTTCCATAGGATGTTAATACCATATTCTTTATTATCCATTTTAGTCTTTGATCATCATTTTTCCTTTGAACATGAATTGTATTCTACTAGGTGAAAAAAGATAAAATGGCTCATCTTGAAGTTAGGGTTTTTGGTCTTGATTTTACTGATCAATGATATCGTGTTTACAATTTATTTGTTTCAATACAGTATCTAACATTGATATTACAAGCCAATAATGAGGTTCTTTTCAAGCCCAAGGATGCCTATGATACTGCACTTGCTAGGCCATATCCAAACAAAAACCTAACAACTTTGGTCAAAGCATTTGGTAAACGTCTTTCATGAAACACCAACAGGCTCAATAACATACATTAACATCTCCCCAAACTATTTCAACCCTGTATCAGACCTGACATTCTCCAATAAATTTATTCCAAGAAACACGATCTCCTATATCTTACATGCATGAGTCTTGACATTGTTATTCAAATAAGCTTTTTGATCAACACTTGCAATTATAACACCCATGTATAGCTAAAAATGAGTTTGATCTAACATTTCAAAAACAATAAAACAAGAGCAAACTTTCCAAAAATAAGTGCAAGTCTTACATTGTTCAAACTTGTTAATTGATACATATAGGGTCATGATCGAATAACACATCATGATTACAATGAACTTCTTACACCGAAAACAATTAAAGTCAATGTTGTTTTAAGAAATAACATGGGCAAAAGCATTTTAGGGAGCTCCTTTCTTTTGTTTCCCTTTCTTTCCTAGTGGATAGTAAAATTGGAATACGCAGTCTTCAACCATGACGAATGTCGTTGTCCTTCCCTGCCATTGAAATACGCTATTGCTACCATGAATACTCAGAATAATGAAACATTAGGTAAACTTTCAACGGACATTTTAACTACTTGCATACCTCAATAAACTGTATAACAACAAAATCCAACTCTTACAGAATTCTGCATAACATAGTTGAGGATATATGCTTCTAGTTTTACAAATCAATTGAAGTCGATACTATAACAAAATCAAGAGATGCACAGGCATTATGAACATAGATACTGAAGTGTACCAAATTTTCTAAATTCATATTTATCTCCATTTAACATAGAAAAAAGAAAAGACATGTCTAGTAGATAAATTCATATTCATCTCAATTTAAGTAAGTAAACAATAAATAAATAGAAAGGAAAGAATAATGAAAAAAGTGAAAATAACAAATAAAAGAAGGAAAAATTTTCCCATATTTTCCCTCTCTACTCTACCACCTACGGCATCATTTCAATTACTCGCTCAAGCTCAAATTGGTTACTAGGAAAGATGAAATTTAACCTTCGTAACATGTCATCAGTTCCAATAAACAAGAGATTACAATCGATTTTTGGGTTTCTTCCATCATTCTTAGAGTGATTAATTTCTCGATTGGGGGAGTTCTTGGTTTAGAAGAATTAGGACTTGAGAGACAAATCGATTTGGGAAGGTAAATTCACAATTTTCACAAATGGCTTTTCATTTAATCAACTTGCATTAGTTTCTTGCCGCATTGGGATGGTAAAGCCATGTTTTAAATGATGTTGAAGCTGATTTGGAGAACACTTACCACTTGGAAGGATTTAACTTGCCACATCACTTTTCCTTCAGTCACGTCAGCTTGTCTAGTAATGATTTTCATCGAGTGAGTGATGGAGTTGGACGGAGTGAAATTCAGTGGCCGGGATAATTTATGAAGTTCAGTGAGTAAACTGTGACATATTGCAAAGTTCAGTATCCAATTAAACAATTAACTCCTAAAAAAATCAGAGTGTAAAATTTAAATTATATGCCTAGTAACAATTTCTTAAACTAAAAGTCTAAAACAATTTCAATCTCCATGAGAACCCTCTCCGCACACAAGAATAAAAAATAAAAATTGGAGCTTTGTAGAATCTATAGATTATTAGTCAATGTCACGTGCGTTGCATGAATTTTGTATTTATCGTATTTTTATTAGCGTGTGAATTTTAGTTTTTGGAAAGTTTTTGAAGTAATATCTAGAAATATTTCCATGATATAAGAAAAAGATTGCAAATTATTTTTACAATTGTAACAGTATTGTGTTATCCAGAAAAAATATGATTGTATATTTCATACTTGAATAAGAAATTTACGAGGTTATACAAACTATTTTGCTTGTATTCTTTGATAGTGTTGATATGATTGAGTTGAATATGAAGATTATATTTCTAAATTTTATGTAATTCAATATTAGAAAATTGAAGATTGAGCACAAAATTACAAATCGACTTGCATATTCATATGTGTTTTATATTTTGTCTTTCATATATTTTAATATTTATTTTATGCTTATGTTGAAAAAATAAAAATCTGGAATTTTTTTTGACATTCGGTTTGGTAAGTAAATGTATAGTGTACTGCATCTCGGAATTTGTAAGTGCAAAAATTGGTATATACGGTAAGTTGCAAATACAATAGGCAACATATATAGTAAGTTACAAATACGGTAGACAGCATATACGGTATTGAAATTTATTGTAGTGGACGAAATCGGATTCATTCATACCGTATATGCACTTTACATACCGTATATGTAACATATCGTATTTACGCATACCGTATTTACAGCATACCGTATTCGCATTATACTGTATTTACAGCATACCTTATTTGTATCATACCGTATATGCAGTACACCGTATTTACAGCATACCATATTTGCATAATATCGTATTTACAACATGTCGTATTTGTATCATACCGTATATACAACATATCGTATTTGCATTATACAGTATTTACAGCATACTCTATTTGCACTTATTATCTTTAGATACCGTATTTGGTAGATATTGATTTTTGTACATACCATATATGCACTTTACATGCCGTATTTACGCATACCACATTTACAACTTACCGTATATACAGCAAATCGTATTTACAGTATATCGTATTTGTATCATACGATATTTACAGCATACCGTATTTGCACATATTATCTTTAGATACCGTATTTGGCAGATATTGATTTTTGTAATTCAATATTATCTTCTTTTTTATAATTGTATTTCTGAAAATTTAAAAAAAAAAGTGATTATGAGATTACTAATTTTTAAATGTATTTTTTTGTTGAATATAAAAAAGATTTTTTTATG
>NW_019263871.1:0-13757 GCF_002742605.1 Olea europaea var. sylvestris | reverse complement strand
GACGGTGTCGGAATGGGTCGAAATTTGACAGGTTGATCAGAAACAAAAACCGCACCAGGGGCAATTTCGTCATTTTTCGCGACAGTGTCTGAATGGGCTGAAATTTGCGGCTTGATTGGAAACAAAAATTGCGCCGAGGTCAATTCCGTCATTTTTTGCGACGGTGTCGGAATGGGCTAAAATTTGACAGGTTATTCAGAAATAAATTTCGGGCCAGGGGCAATTTCGTCATTATTAGCGACAGTGTCGAAATTGGCTGAAATTTGGCAGGTTGATCGGAAACAAAAATCGCGCCGGGGGCAATGTCGTCATTTTTCGCGACGGTGTCGGAATGAGCTTAAATTTGGCAGGTTGATTGAAAACAAAAATCGCGCCGAGGCAATTTCGTCAATTTTCGCGACGGTGTCGGTACTTACTGAAATTTGAAAGGTTGATTTGAAACGAAAATCGCGCCAGGGGCAATTATGTCATTTTTCGCGACGGTGTCGAAATGGGCTAAAATCTGACAGGTTAATCGGAAACAAAAATCGCGCCGGGGGCAATTTCGTCATTTTTCGCGACGGTGTCGGAATGGGCTGAAATTTAGCAGCTTGACAGGAAACAAAAATCGCGCGGGGGGCAATTTCGTCATTTTTCGCGACGGTGTCGGAATAGGCCTAAATTTGGCATGTTGATCGGAAACAAAAATCGCGCCGGGGGCAATTTCGTCATTTTTCGCGACGGTGCCGGAACCGGCTGAAATTTGACTAGTTGATTTGAAACAAAAACCGCGCCGGGGCAATTTCGTCATTTTTCGCGACGGTGTCGGAACCGGCTGAAATTTGACTGGTTTATTTGAAACAAAAATCGCGCCAGGGGCAATTTCGTCATTTTTCGCGACGGTGTCGAAATGGGCTTAAATTTGGCAGGTTTATTGGAAACAAAAATAGCGCCGGGGGCAATGTCGTCATTTTTCGCGACGGTGTCGGAATGGGCTTAAATTTGGCAGTTTGATCGGAAACAAAAATCGCGCCGGGGGCAATTTCGTCATTTTTCGCGACGGTGTCGAAATGGGCTGAAATTTGGCAGGTTGATTGGAAACAAAAATTGCGCCGAGGTCAATTCCGTCATTTTTTGCGACGGTGTCCGAATGGGCTAAAATTTGACAGGTTAATCGGAAACAAAAATCGTGCCGGGAGCAATTTCGTCATTTTTCGCGACGGTGTCGGAATGGGCCGAAATTTGACGGGTTGATCAGAAACAAAAACCGCACCAGGTGCAATTTCGTCATTTTTCGCGACGGTGTCGGAATGGGCTGAAATTTGGCAGGTTGATTGGAAACAAAAATCGCGCCGAGGTAATTTCGTCATTTTTCGCGACGATGTCGGAATGGGCTGAAAATTGCCAGGTCGACTGGAAACAAAAATCGCGGCGGGGGCAATTTCATCATTTTTCACGACGGTGTCGGAATGGTCTAAAATTTGACAGGTTGATCGGAAACAAAAACCGCGCCAGCGGAAATTTCGTCATTTTTCGCGACTGTGTCGGAATGTGCTGAAATTTGGTAGGTTGACTGGAAACAAAAATCGCGCCAGGGGCAATTTCATCATTTTTCGCGACGGTGTCGAAATGGGCCGAAATTGGGCAGGTTGATTGGAAACAAAAATCGCGTCGGGTCAATTTCATCATTTTTCGCGATGGTGTCGGAATGGGTTTAAATTTGGCAGGTTGATCGGAAACAAAAATCGCGCCGGGGGCAATTTCGTCATTTTTCGCGACGGTGTCGGAACCGACTGAAATTTGACAGGTTGATTTGAAACAAAAATCGCGCCAGGGGCAATTTCGTCATTTTTCGCGACGGTGTCGAAATGGGCTGAAATTTGGCAGGTTTTTTGGAAACAAAAAACTCGCCGGGGGCAATGTCGTCATTTTTCTCGACGGTGTCGAAATGGGCTTAAATTTGGCAAGTTGATCGGAAACAAAAACCGCTCCGGGGGCATTTTCATCATTTTTCGCGACGGTGTCGAAATGGGCTAAAATTTGGCAGGTTGATTGGAAACAAAAACTGCGCCGAGGGTAATTTCACCATTTTCAGAGATGGTGTCGGAATGGGTTAAAATTTGACCGGTTAATCGGAAATAAAAATCGCGCCGGGGGCAATTTCGTCATTTTTCGCGACGGTGTCGGAATGGGCTGAAATTTGACAGGTTGATCAAAAACAAAAATCGCACCAGGGGCAATTTCGTCATTTTTCGCGACGGTGTCGAAATGGACTGAAATTTGGCAGGTTGATTGGAAACAACAATCGCGCCGAGGGTAATTTCGTCATTTTTCGCGACGATGTCGGAATGGGCTGAAAATTGGCAGGTCGACTGGAAACAAAAATCTCGGCGGGGGCAATTTCGTCATTTTTCGCGACAGTGTCGGAATGGGCTGAAATTTGCAGGTTGATTGGAAACAAAAATTGCGCCGAGGTCAATTCCGTCATTTTTTGCGACGGTGTCGGAATGGGCTAAATTTGACAGGTTATTCAGAAATAAATTTCGGGCCAGGGGCAATTTCGTCATTTTTAGCGACAGTGTCGAAATTGGCTGAAATTTGGCAGGTTGATTGGAAACAAAAACGCGTCGGGGCAATTCCGTCGTTTTTCGCGACGGTATCGGAATGGGCCAAAATTTGATAGGTTGATCGGAAACAAAAATCGCGCCGGGGGCAATGTCGTCATTTTTCGCGACGGTGTCGGAATGAGCTTAAATTTGGCAGGTTGATCGAAAACAAAAACCGCGCCGAGGCAATTTCGTCAATTTTCGCGACGGTGTCGGTACCGTCTAAAATTTGACAGGTTGATTTGAAACAAAAATCGCGCTAAGGGCAATTATGTCAGTTTTCGCGACGGTGTCGAAATAGGCTAAAATTTGACAGGTTAATAGGAAACAAAAATCGCGTCGGGGGCAATTTCGTCATTTTTCGCGATGGTGTCGGAATGGGCTGAAATTTGGCAGGTTGACTGGAAACAAAAATCGCGCCGGGGGCAATTTCGTCATTTTTCGCGACGGTGCCGGAACCGGTTGAAATTTGACTGGTTGATGTGAAACAAAAATCGCGCCGGGGGCAATTTCGTCATTTTTCGCGACGGTGTCGGATCCGGCTGAAATTTGACTGGTTGATTTGAAACAAAAATCGCGCCAGGGGCAATTTCGTCATTTTTCGCGACGGTGTCGGAACCGGCTGAAATTTGACAGGTTGATTTGAAACAGAAATCGCGCCAGGGGCAATTTCGTCATTTTTCGCGACGGTGTCGGAATGGGCTTAAATTTGGCAGGTTGATCGGAAACAAAAACCGCGCCGGGGGCAATTTCGTCATTTTTCGCAACAGTGTCGAAATGGGCTGAAATTTGGCACGTTGATTCGAAACAAAAATTGCGCCGAGGGTAATTTCGTCATTTTCAGCGATGGTGTCGGAATGGGTTAAAATTTGACAGGTTAATCGGAAACAAAAATCGTGCCGGGGGCAATTTCGTCATTTTTCGCGACGGTGTCGGAATGGGCTGAAATTTGACAGGTTGATCAGAAACAAAAACCGCACCTGAGGCAATTTCGTCATTTTTCGCGACGGTGTCGGAATGGGCTAAAATTTGGCAGGTTGATTGGAAACAAAAATCGCGCCGAGGGTAATTTCGTCATTTTTCGTGACGATGTCGGAATGGGCAGAAAATTGGCAGGTCGACTGGAAACAAAAATCTCGGCGGGGGCAATTTCGTCATTTTTCGCGACGGTGTCGGAATGGGCTGAAATTTGGCAAATTGTCTGGAAACAAAAATCGCGCCGGGGCAATATCGTCATTTTTCTTGACGGGGTCGGAATGGGCTGAAAATTGGCAGGTCGACTGTAAACAAAAATTGCGCCGGGGTGCAATTTCGTCATTTTTCGCGACTGTGTCGGAATGGCTGAAATTTGGCAGGTTGACTGGAAACTAAAATCACGTCAGGGGCAATTTCGTCATTTTTTGCGACGGTGTCGAAAAGGGCCGAAATTTGGCAGGTTGGTTGGAAACAAAAATCGTGTCGGGGCCAATTTCGTCATTTTTCGTGACGGTGTCGGAATGGGCTTAAATTTGGCCGGTTGGTAGGAAACAAAAATCACGCCGGGGGCAATTTCATCATTTTTCGCGACGGTGTCGAAATGGGCTGAAATTTGACAGGTTAATCGGAAACAAAAATCGCGCCGGGGGCAATTTCGTCATTTTTCTCGACGGCGTCGGAATGGGCCGAAATTTGACAGGTTGATCGGAAACAAAAATCGCACCAGGGGCAATTTCGTCATTTTTCGCGACGGTGTCGAAATGGGCTGAAATTTAGCAGGTTGATTGGAAACAAAAATCGCGCCGAGGGTAATTTCGTCATTTTTCTCGACGATGTCGGAATGGGCTGAAAATTGACAGGTCGGCTGGAAATGAAAATCTCGGCGGGGGCAATTTCGTCATTTTTCGCGACGGTGTCGGAATGGTCTAAAATTTGACAGGTTGATCGGAAACAAAAACCGCGCCAGCGGAAATTTCGTCATTTTTCGCGACTGTGTCGGAATGGGCTGAAATTTGGTAGGTTGACTGGAAACAAAAATCGCGCCAGGGGCAATTTCGTCATTTTTCACGACGGTGTCGAAATGGGCCGAAATTTGGCAGGTTGATTGGAAACAAAAATCGCGTCGGGTCAATTTCGTCATTTTTCGCGATGGTGTCGGAATGGGCTTAAATTTGGCAGGTTGATCGGAAACAAAAACCTCGTCGGGGGCAAATTTCGTCATTTTTCGCGACGGTGTTGGAACCGACTGAAATTTGACAGGTTGATTTGAAACAAAAATCGCGCCAATGGCAATTTCGTCATTTTTCGCGACGGTGTCGAAATGGGCTAAAATTTGGCAGGTTTTTTGGAAACAAAAAACTCGCCGGGGACAATGTCGTCATTTTTCGCGATGGTGTCGGAATGGGCTTAAATTTGGCAGGTTGATCGGAAACAAAAATCGCTCCGGGGGCATTTTCCTCATTTTTCGCGACGGTATCGAAATGGGCTAAAATTTGGCAGGTTGATTGGAAACAAAAATTACGCCGAGGGTAATTTCACCATTTTCAGCGATGGTGTCGGAATGGGCTAAAATTTGACAGGTTATTCAGAAATAAATTTCGGGCCAGGGGCAATTTCGTCATTTTTAGCGACAGTGTCGAAATTGGCTGAAATTTGGCGGGATGATTGGAAACAAAAACGCGTCGGGGCAATTCCGTCATTTTTCACGACGGTATCGGAATGGGCTAAAATTTGATAGGTTGATTGGAAACAAAAATCGCGCCGAGGGCAATGTCGTCATTTTTCGCGACGGTGTCGGAATGAGCTTAAATTTGGCAGGTTGATCGGAAACAAAAATCGCGCCGGGGGCAATTTCGTCATTTTTCGCGACGGTGTCGGAATGGGCTGAAATTTGGCAGGTTGATCGGAAACAAAAATCGCGCCGGGGGCAATTTCGTCATTTTTCGCGACGGTGTCGGAATGGGCTGAAATTTGGCAGGTTGATCGGAAACAAAAATCGCGCCGGGGGCAATTTCGTCATTTTTCGCGACGGTGTCGGAATGGGCTGAAATTTGGCAGGTTGATCGGAAACAAAAATCGCGCCGGGGGCAATTTCGTCATTTTTCGCGACGGTGTCGGAATAGGCTTAAATTTGGCATGTTGATCGGAAACAAAAATCGCGCCGGGGGCAATTTCGTCATTTTTCGCGACGGTGCCGGAACCGTCTGAAATTTGACTGGTTGATTTGAAAAAAAAACCGCGCCGGGGGCAATTTCGTCATTTTTCGCGACGGTGTCGGAACCGGCAGAAATTTGACTGGTTTATTTGAAACAAAAATCGCGCCAAGGGCAATTTCGTCATTTTTCGCGACGGTGTCGAAATGGGCTTAAATTTGGCAGGTTTATTGGAAACAAAAATCGCGCCAGGGGCAATGTCGTCATTTTTCGCGACGGTGTCGTAATGGGCTTAAATTTGGCAGGTTGATCGGAAACAAAAATCGCGCCGGGGGTAATTTTGTCATTTTTCGCGACGGTGTCGAAATGGGCTGAAATTTGGCAGGTTGATTGGAAACAAAAATTGCGCCGAGGTCAATTCCGTCATTTTTTGCGACGGTGTCCGAATGGGCTAAAATTTGACAGGTTATTGAGAAATAAATTCCGGGCCAGGGGCAATTTCGTCATTTTTCGCGACAGTGTCGAAATTGGCTGAAATTTGGCAGGATGATTGGAAACAAAAATTATGTCGGGGCAATTCCGTCATTTTTCGCGACGGTATCGGAATGGGCTAAAACTTGATAGGTTGATCGGAAACAAAAATCGCGCCGGGGCAATGTCGTCTTTTTTCGCGACGGTGTCGGAATGAGCTTTAATTTGGCGGGTTGATCGAAAACAAAAACCGCGCCTGGGGCAATTTCGTCATTTTTCGCGACGGTGTCGGAACCGTATGATATTTGACAGGTTGATAAACAAAAATCGCGCCAGGGGCAATTTCGTCATTTTTCGCGACGGTGTCGAAATGGGCTGAAATTTGGCACGTTGATTCGAAACAAAAATTGCGCCGAGGGTAATTTCGTCATTTTCAGCGATGGTGTCGGAATGGGTTAAAATTTGACAGGTTAATCGGAAATAAAAATCGCGCCGGGGGCAATTTCGTCATTTTTCGCGACGGTATCGAAATGGGCTAAAATTTGATAGGTTGATCGGAAACAAAAATCGCGTCGAGGGCAATGTCGTCATTTTTCGCGACGGTGTCGGAATGAGCTTAAATTTGGCAGGTTGATCGAAAACAAAAATCGCGCCGAGGCAATTTCGTCAATTTTCGCGACGATATCGGTACCGTCTGAAATTTGACAGGTTGATTTGAAACAAAAATCGCGCCAGGGGCAATTATGTTATTTTTCGCGACGGTGTCGAAATGGGCTAAAATTTGACAGGTTAATCGGAAACAAAAATCGCGCCGGGGGCAATTTCGTCATTTTTCGCGACGGTGTCGGAATGGGCTGAAATTTAGCAGGTTGACTGGAAACAAAAATCACGCGGGGGGCAATTTCGTCATTTTTCGCGACGGTGTCGGAATAGGCTTAAATTTGGCATGTTGATCGGAAACAAAAATCGCGCCGGGGGCAATTTCGTCATTTTTCGCGACGGTGCCGGAACCGGCTGAAATTTGACTGGTTGATTTGAAAAAAAAACCGCGCCGGGGGCAATTTCGTCATTTTTCGCGACGGTGTCGGAACCGGCAGAAATTTGACTGGTTTATTTGAAACAAAAATCGCGCCAGGGGCAATTTCGTCATTTTTCGCGACGGTGTCGAAATGGGCTTAAATTTAGCAGGTTTATTGGAAACAAAAATCGCGCCAGGGGCAATGTCGTCATTTTTCGCGACGGTGTCGTAATGGGCTTAAATTTGGCAGGTTGATCGGAAACAAAAACCGCGCCGGGGGTAATTTTGTCATTTTTCGCGACGGTATCGAAATGGGCTGAAATTTGGCAGGTTGATTGGAAACAAAAATTGCGCCGAGGTCAATTCCGTCATTTTTTGCGACGGTGTCCGAATGGGCTAAAATTTGGCAGGTTGATTGGAAACAAAAATTGCGCCGAGGTCAATTCCGTCATTTTTTGCGACGGTGTCCGAATGGGCTAAAATTTGACAGGTTATTCAGAAATAAATTCCGGGCCGGGGGCAATTTCGTCATTTTTCGCGACAATGTCGAAATTGGCTGAAATTTGGCAGGATGATTGGAAACAAAAATTATGTCGGGGCAATTCCGTCTTTTTTCGCGACGGTGTCGGAATGAGCTTTAATTTGGCGGGTTGATCGAAAACAAAAACCGCGCCTGGGGCAATTTCGTCATTTTCGCGACGGTGTCGGAACCGTATGATATTTGACAGGTTGATAAACAAAAATCGCGCCAGGGGTAATTTCTTCATTTTTCGCGACGGTGTCGAAATGGGCTGAAATTTGGCACGTTGATTCGAAACAAAAATTGCGCCGAGGGTAATTTCGTCATTTTCAGCGATGGTGTCGGAATGGGTTAAAATTTGACAGGTTAATCGGAAACAAAAATCGTTCCGGGGGTAATTTAGTCATTTTTCGCGACGGTGTCGGAATGGGCCGAAATTTGACAGGTTGATCAGAAACAAAAACCGCACCAGGGGCAATTTCGTCATTTTCGTGACGGTGTAGGAATGGGCTGAAATTTGCAGGTTGATTGGAAACAAAAATTGCGTCGAGGTCAATTCCGTCATTTTTTGCGACGGTGTCGGAATGGGCTAAAATTTGACAGGTTATTCAGAAATAAATTTCGGGCCAGGGGCAATTTCGTCATTTTTAGCGACAGTGTCGAAATTGGCTGAAATTTGGCAGGTTGATTGGAAACAAAAATGCGTCGGGGCAATTCCGTCATTTTTCGCGACGGTATCGGAATGGGCTAAAATTTGATAGGTTGATCGGAAACAAAAATCGCGCCGGGGGCAATGTCGTCATTTTTCGCGACGGTGTCGGAATGAGCTTAAATTTGGCAGGTTGATCGAAAACAAAAACCGCGCCGAGGCAATTTCGTCAATTTTCGCGACGGTGTCGGTACCGTCTGAAATTTGACAGGTTGATTTGAAACAAAAATCGCGCCAGGGGCAATTATGTCATTTTTCGTGACGGTGTCGAAATGGGCTAAAATTTGACAGGTTAATCGGAAACAAAAATCGCGCCGGGGGCAATTTCGTCATTTTTCGCGACGGTGTCGGAATGGGCTGAAATTTTGCAGGTTGACTGGAAACAAAAATCGCGCGCGGGGCAATTTCGTCATTTTTCGCGACGGTGTCGGAATAGGCTTAAATTTGGCATGTTGATCGGAAACAAAAATCGCGCCGGGTGCAATTTCGTCATTTTTCGCGACGGTGCCGGAACCGGCTGAAATTTGACTGGTTGATTTGAAACAAAAACCGCGCCAGGGGCAATTTCGTCATTTTTCGCGACGGTGTCGAAATGGGCTTAAATTTGGCAGGTCTATCGGAAACAAAAATCGCGCCGGGAGCAATTTCGTCATTTTTCTCGACGGTGTCGAAATGGGCTGAAATTTGGCAGGTTGATTGGAAACAAAAATTGCGCCGAGGATAATTTCGTCATTTTCAGCGATGGTGTCGGAATGGCCTAAAATTTGACACGTTAATCGGAAACAAAAATCGCGTCGAGGGCAATTTCGTCATTTTTCGCGACGGTGTCGAAATGGGCTGAAATTTGACAGGTCGATCGGAAACAAAAATCGCGCCGGGAGCAATTTCGTCATTTTTCGCGACGGTGTCGAAATGGGCTGAAATTTGACAGGTCGATCGGAAACAAAAATCGCGCCGGGAGCAATTTCGTCATTTTTCGCGACGGTGTCGAAATGGGCTGAAATTTGGCAGGTTGATTGGAAACAAAAATCGCGCCGAGGGCAATTTCGTCATTTTTCGCGACGATGTCGGAATGGGCTGAAAATTGGCAGGTCGACTGGAAACAAAAATCTTGGCGGGGGCAATTTCGTCATTTCTCGCAACGGTGTCGGAATGGGCTGAAATTTGGCAAATTGACTGGAAACAAAAATCGCGCTGGGGGCAATTTCGTCATTTTTGCGACGGTGTCGGGATGGGCCGAAAATTGGCTGGTCGACTGGAAACCAAAATCGCGCCGGGGGGCAATTTCGTCAATTTTCGCGACGGTGTCGGAATTGGCTGAAATTTGGCAGATTGACTGGAAACAAAAATCGTGGCGGGGGAAATTTCGTCATTTTTCGCGACGGTGTCGGAATGGTCTAAAATTTGACTGGTTGATCGGAAACAAAAACCGCGCCAGCTTCAATTTCGTCATTTTTCGCGACTGTGTCAAAATGGGCTGAAATTTGGCAGGTTGACTGGAAACAAAAATCGCGCCGGGGGCAATGTCGTCATTTTTCGCGACGGTGTCGGAATGGGCTTAAATTTTGCAGGTCGACTGGAAACAAAAATCTCGGCGGGGGCAATTTCGTTATTTTTCGCGACGGTGTCGGAATGGGCTGAAATTTGGCAAATTGTCTGGAAACAAAAATCGCGCCAGGGGTAATATCGTCATTTTTCGCGACTGTGTCGGAATGGGCTGAAATTTGGCAGGTTGACTGGAAACTAAAATCACGCCAGGGGCAATTTCGTCATTTTTTGCGACGGTGTCGAAATGGGCCGAAATTTGGCAGTTTGGTCGGAAAAAAAAATCGTGTCGGGGGCAATTTCGTCATTTTTCGCGACGGTGTCGGAGTGGGCTTAAATTTGGCAGGTTGATCGGAAATAAAAAATTGCGCCAGGGGCAATTTCGTCATTTTTCGCGACGGTGTCGGAACCGGCTGAAATTTGACAGGTTGATTTGAAACAAAAATCGCGCCAGGGGCAATATCGTCATTTTTCGCGACGGTGTCGAAATGGGCTGAAATTTGGCAGGTTTATTGGAAACAAAAATCGCTCCGGGGGCAATGTCGTCATTTTTCGCGACTGTGTCGAAATGGGCTTAAATTTGGCAAGTTGATCGGAAACAAAAATCGCACTCGTCATTTTTCGCGACGGTGTCGAAATGGGCTGAAATTTTGGCAGGTTGATTGGAAACAAAAATTGCGCCGAGGTCAATTCCGTCATTTTTGCGACGGTGTCGGAATGGGCCAAAATTTGACAGGTTATTCAGAAATAAATTCCGGGCCAAGGGCAATTTCGTCATTTTTCGTGAAAGTGTCGAAATTGGCTGAAATTTGGCAGGTTGATTGGAAACAAAAATTGCGTCGGGGCAATTCCGTCATTTTTCGCGACGGTATCGGAATGGGCTAAAATTTGATAGGTTGATCGGAAACAAAAATCGCGCGGGGGCAATGTCGTCATTTTTTCGCGACGGTGTCGGAATGAGCTTGAATTTGGCGGGTTGATGGAAAACAAAAACCGCGCCGGGGGCAATTTCATCATTTTTCGCGACGGTGTCGGAACCGTATGATATTTGACAGGTTGATAAACAAAAATCGCGCCAGCGGCAATTTCGTCATTTTTCGCGACGGTGTCGAAATGGGCCGAAATTTGGCAGGTTTATTGGAAACAAAAATCGCGTCGGGGGCAATGACGTCATTTTTCGTGACGGTGTCGGAATGGGCTTAAATTTGGCTGGTTGATCGGAAACAAAAATCGCGCTGGGAGAAATTTCGTCATTTTTCGCGACGGTGTCGAAATGGGCTGAAATTTGGCAGGTTGATTGGAAACAAAAATTGCGCCGAGCGCAATTTCATCATTTTCAGCGATGTCGGAATGGGCTAAAATTTGACAGGTTAATCTGAAATAAAAAATCGCGCCGGGGGCAATTTCGTCATTTTTCGCGACGGTGTCGGAATGGGCCGAAATTTGACAGGTTGATCAGAAACAAAAATCGCACCAGGGGCAATTTTGTCATTTTTCGTGACGGTGTCAGAATAGGCCGAAATTTGGCAATTTGATTGGAAACAAAAATCGCACCGGGGGCTATTTCGTCATTTTTCGCGACGGTGTCGGAATGGGCCGAAATTTGACAGGTTGATCAGAAACAAAAACCGCACCGGGGGCAATTTCGTCATTTTTCGTGACGGTGTCGGAATGGGCCGAAATTTGGCAATTTGATAGGAAACAAAAATTGCGCCGGGGGCAACTTCTTCATTTCTCGCGACGGTGTCGGAATGGGCTAAAATTTGGCAAATTGACAGGAATCAAAAATCGCGCCGGGGCAATTTCGTCATTTTTCGAGGCGGTGTAGGGATGGGCTGAAAATTGGCAGGTCGATTGGGAACGAAAATCGCGTCGAGGGGCAATTTCATCAATTTTCGCGACGGTGGCGGATTTGGCTGAAATTTGGCGGATTGACTGGATACAAAAATCGCGGCGGGGGCAATTTCGTCATTTTTCGCGACGGTGTCGAAATGGTCTAAAATTTGACAGGTTGATTGGAAACAAAAACCTTGCCAGCGACAATTTCGTCATTTTTCGCAACTGTGTCGGAATGGGCTTAAATTTGGTAGGTTGATCGGAAACAAAAACTGCGCCAGGGGCAATTTCGTCATTTTTCGCGACGGTGTCGGAACCGTCTGAAATTTGACAGGTTGATTTGAAACAAAAATCGCGCCAGGGGCAATTTCGTCATTTTTCGCGACGGTGTCGGAATGGGCTTAAATTTGGCAGGTTGATCGGAAACAAAAACCGCGCCGGGGGCAATTTCGTCATTTTTCTCGACGGTGTCGGAATGGGCTGAAATTTGGCAGGTTGATCGGAAACAAAAACTGTGCCGGGAGCAATTTCGTCTTTTTTCTCGACGGTGTCGGAATCGGCTAAAATTTGACAGATTTATCGGAAACAAAAATCGCGCCGGGGGCAATGTCGTCATTTTTCGCGACGGTGTCGGAATGGGCTTAAATTTGGCAGGTTGATCGGAAACAAAAACTGTGCCGGGAGCAATTTCGTCTTTTTTCTCGACGGTGTCGAAATGGGCTGAAATTTGGCAGGTTGATTGGAAACAAAAATTGCGCCGAGGATAATTTCGTCATTTTCAGCGATGGTGTCGGAATGGCCTAAAATTTGACACGTTAATCGGAAACAAAAATCGCGTCGAGGGCAATTTCGTCATTTTTCGCAACGGTGTCGAAATGGGCCGAAATTTGACAGGTTGATTAGAAACAAAAATCGCACCAGGGGCAATTTCGTAATTTTTCGCGACGGTGTCGGAATGGCTGAAATTTGGCAGGTTGATTGGAAGCAAAAATCGCGCCGAGGGCAATTTCGTCATTTTTCGCGACGGTGTCGGAATGGGCTGAAAATTGGCAAGTCGACTGGAAACAAAAATCTCGGCGGAGGCAATTTCGTCATTTCTCGCTACGGTGTCGGAATGGGCTGAAATTTGGCAAATTGACTGGAAACAAAAATCGCGCTGGGGGCAATTTCGTCATTTTTCGCGACGGTGTCGGGATGGGCCGAAAATTGGCTGGTGGACTGGAAACGAAAATCGCGCCGGGGGGCAATTTCGTCAATTTTCGCGACGGTGTCGGAATTGGCTGAAATTTGGCAGATTGACTGGAAACAAAAATCGTGGCGGGGGAAATTTCGTCATTTTTCGCGACGGTGTCGGAATGGTCTAAAATTTGACAGGTTGATCGGAAAGAAAAATCGCGCCAGCTTCAATTTCGTCATTTTTCGCGACTGTGTCGAAATGGGCTGAAATTTGGCAGGTTGACTGGAAACAAAAATCGCGCCGGGGGCAATGTCGTCATTTTTCGCGACGGTGTCGGAATGGGCTTAAATTTTGCAGGTCGACTGGAAACAAAAATCTCGGCGGGGGCAATTTCGTTATTTTTCGCGACGGTGTCGGAATGGGCTGAAATTTGGCAAATTGTCTGGAAACAAAAATCGCGCTAGGGGCAATATCGTCATTTTTCGCGACGTGGTCGGAATGGGCTGAAAATTGGCAGGTCGACTGTAAACAAAAATCGCCCCGGGGGGCCATTTCGTCATTTTTCGCGACTGTGTCGGAATGGGCTGAAATTTGGCAGGTTGACTGGAAACTAAAATCACGCCAGGGGCAATTTCGTCATTTTTTACGACGGTGTCGAAATGGGCCGAAATTTGGCAGGTTGGTCGGAAACAAAAATCGTGTCGGGGGCAATTTCGTCATTTTTCGCGACGGTGTCGGAATGGGCTTAAATTTGGCAGGTTGATCGGA
>NW_019263870.1:3825-13758 GCF_002742605.1 Olea europaea var. sylvestris | reverse complement strand
CGGCGCGATTTTTATTTCAAATCAAACTGCTAAATTTCTGGCAATTCCGACACAGTCGAGAAAAATGGCGAAATTGCCCCCGGTGCGATTTTTGTTCCTGATAAACATGTCAAATTTGAGCCCATTCCGACACAGTCGAAAAAAATGACGAAATTGCCGCCGGCGCAATTTTTATTTCCGATCAAACTGCCAAATTTCAGCCAATTCCAACACAGTCGAGAAAAATGACGAAATTGCCCCCAGCGCAGTTTTTGTATCCGATCACCCAGTCAAATTTAAGCCAATTCCGACACAGTCGCAAAAAATGACGAAATTACACCCGGCGCGGTTTTTGTTCCCGATCAACCTGTCAAATTTGAGCCCATTCCGACACAGTCGAAAAAATGACGAAATTGCCCCCAGCGCGATTTTTATTTCAGATCAAACTTCCAATTTTCGGCCAATTCCAACACAGTCGAGAAAAATGACAAAATTGCCCCCGGCGCTGTTTTTGTATCCGATTAACCCGTCAAATTTTAGCCAATTCCGACACAGTCGCGAAAAATGACCAAATTACGCCCGGCGCGGTTTTTGTTCCCGATCAACCTGCCAAATTTTAGCCCATTCCGACATAGTCGAGAAAAATGACGAAATTGCCCTCGGCGCGTTTTTTATTTCAGATCAAACTGCTAAATTTCTGCCAATTTCGACACAGTCGAGAAAAATGACGAAATTGCCCCCGGCGCGATTTTTGTTCCCGATCAACCTGTCAAATTTGAGCCCATTCCGACACAGTCGAGAAAAATGACGAAATTGCCCCCGGCGCGATTTTTGTTCCCGATCAACCTGTCAAATTTGAGCCCATTCCGACACAATCGAAAAAATGACCATATTGCCCTCAGCGCAGTTTTTGTATCCGATCAACCAGTCAAATTTTAGTCAATTCCTACACAGTCGGAAAAAATGACGAAATTACACCCGGCGCGGTTTTTGCTGCCGATCAACCTGTCAAATTTGAGCCCATTCCGACACAGTCGAGAAAATGACGAAATTGCCCCAGCGCGATTATTATTTTAGATCAAACTGACAAATTTCAGCCAATTCCGACACAGTCGAGAAAAATGACGAAATTGCCCCCGGCGCGATTTTTGTTCCCGATAAACCTGTCAAATTTGAGCCCATTCCGACACAGTCGAGAAAAATGACGAAATAGCCTCCGGCGCGATTTTTATTTCGGATCAAACTCCCAAGTTTCAGCCAATTTCGACACAGTCGAGAAAAATGACGAAATTGCCATCGGCGCGATTTTTGTTTCCGATCAACCAGTCAAATTTGAGCCCATTCCGACGCCGTCGTGAAAAATGACGAAATTGCCACCGGCGCGATCTTTGTTTCCGATCAAACTGTCAAATTGCAGCCTATTCCGACACAGTCGAGAAAAATGACTAAATTGGCCCCGGCGCAGTTTTTGTATCCGATCAACCAGTCAAATTTGAGCCCATTCCGACGCCGTCGTGAAAAATGACGAAATTGCCACCGGCGCGATCTTTGTTTCCGATCAAACTGTCAAATTGCAGCCTATTCCGACACAGTCGAGAAAAATGACTAAATTGGCCCCGGCGCAGTTTTTGTATCCGATCAACCAGTCAAATTTGAGCCCATTCCGACACAGTCGAGTAGAATGACGAAATTGCCCTCGGCGCGATTTTTGTTCCCGATCAACCTGTCAAATTTCAGCCAATTCCGACAAAGTCGAGAAAAATGACGAAATTGCCCCCGGCGCGATTTTTGTTTCCGATCAACAAGGCAAATTTTAGCCAATTCTGACACAGTCGCGAAAAAAGACGATATTACACCCCGCTCGATTTTCGTTCCCGATAATCCTGTCAAATTTGAGCCCATTCCGACACAGTCGAGAAAAATGACGAAATTACCGTCGGCGCGATTTTTATTTCCTATCAAACTGCCAAATTTTAGCCAATTCCGAAACAGTCAAGAAAAATGACGAAATTGCCCCGGCGCGGTTTTTGTTTTCGATCAACCAGTCAAATTTTAGCCAATTCAGACACAGTCGCGAAAAATGACGAAATTACACCCGGCGCGGTTTTTGTTCCCGATAAACCTGTCAAATTCGAGCCAATTTCGACACAGTCGAGAAAAATGACGAAATTGCCGCCGACGCGATTTTTATTTCCGATCAAACTCCCAAACCAATTCCGGCACAGTCGAGAAAAATGACGAAATTGCCCCTACGCGATTTTTGTTTCCTATAAACAAGTCAAATTTTAGCCAATTCCAACACAGTCGCGAAAAATGACGAAATTACACCCGGCGCGTTTTTGTTCCCGATCAACCTGTCAAATTTGACCCCATTCCGACACAGTCGAGAAAAATGACGAAATTGCCCCAGGCGTGATTTTTATTTTAGATCAAACTGCCAAATTTCAGCCAATTCCGACACAGTCGCGAAAAATGACGAAATTACACCCTGCGCGATTTTTGTTCCCGATAAACCTGTCAAATTTGAGCCCAATCCGACACAGTCGAGAAAAATGACGAAATTGCCGCCGGCACGATTTTTATTTCCGATCAAACTTCCAAATTTCAGCCAATTCCGACACAGTCGAGAAACATGACGAAATTGCCCCCGGCGCGATTTTTGTTCCCGATCAACCTGTCAAATTTGAGCCCATTCCGACACAGTCGAAAAAATGACGAAATTGCCCCCAACGCGATTTTTATTTCAGATCAAACTGCCAAATTTCAGCCAATTCCGACACATTCGAGAAAAATGACGAAATTGCCCCCGGCGCGATTTTTATTTCAGATCAAACTGCCAAATTTCAGCCAATTCCGACACAGTCGAGAAACATGACGAAATTGCCCCCGGCGCGATTTTTGTTCCCGATCAACCTGTCAAATTTGAGCCCATTCCGACACAGTCGAGAAAAATTACGAAATTGCCGCCGGCGCGATTTTTATTTCCGATCAAACTTCCAAATTTCAGCCAATTCCAACACAGTCTAGAAAAATGACGAAATTGCCCCAGGCGCTGTTTTTTTCTCCGATCAACCAGTCAAATTTTAGCCAATTCCGACACAGTCGCGAAAAATGACGAAATTATGCCCGGCGCGATTTTTGTTCCCGATCAACCTGCCAAATTTTAGCCCATTCCGACACAATCGAGAAAAATGATGAAATTTTCCCGGCGCGATTTTTATTTTAGATCAAATTGCCAAATTTCGGCCAATTTCGACACAGTCGAGAAAAATGACGAAATTGCCCCCGAGGCGATTTTTGGTCCCGATAAACCTGTCAAATTTGAGCCCATTCCGACACAGTCGAGAAAAATGACGAAATAGCCGCCGGCGCGATTTTTATTTTCGTTCAAACTCCCAAATTTCAGCCAATCTCGACACAGTCGAGAAAAATGACGAAATTGGTTCCAGCGCGATTTTTGTTTCCGATCAACCAGTTAAATTTTAGTCAATTCCGACACAGTCGCGAAAAATGACGAAATTACACCCGGCGCGGTTTTTGTTCCCGATCAACATGTCAAATTTGAGCCCATTCTGACACAGTCGAGAAAAATGACGAAATTGCCCTCGGCGCGATTTTTATTTCAGATCAAACTGCTAAATTTCTGCCAATTTCGACACAGTCGAGAAAAATGACGAAATTGCCCCCGGCGCGGTTTTTGTTCCCGATCAACATGTCAAATTTGAGCCCATTCTGACACAGTCGAAAAAAATGACGAAATTGCCCTCGGCGCGATTTTTATTTCAGATCAAACTGCTAAATTTCTGCCAATTTCGACACAGTCGAGAAAAATGACGAAATTGCCCCCGACGCGATTTTTGTTCCCTATAAACATGTCAAATTTGAGCCCATTCCGACACAGTCGCGAAAAATGACGAAATTACACCCGGCGCGGTTTTTGTTCCCGATCAACTTGTCAAATTTGAGCCCATTCCGACACAGTCGAAAAAATGACCATATTGCCCTCAGCGCAGTTTTTGTATCCGATCAACCAGTCAAATTCTAGCCAATTCCGACACAGTCGCAAAAAATGACGAAATTACACCCGGCGCGGTTTTTGTTCCCGATCAACCTGTCAAATTTGAGCCCATTCCGACACAGTCGAGAAAAATGACGAAATTGCCCCGGCGCGATTTTTATTTTAGATCAAACTGCCAAATTTCAGCCAATTCCGACACAGTCGAGAAAAATGACGAAATTCCCCCCGGCGCAGTTTTTGTATCCGATCAACCAGTCAAATTTTAGCCAATTCCGACACAGTCGCGAAAAATGACGAAACTACACCCGGCGCGATTTTTGCTCCCAATCAACCTGTCAAATTTGAGCCCATTCCGACACAGTCGAGAAAAATGACGAAATTGCCCCGGCGCGATTTTTATTTTAGATCAAACTGCCAAATTTCAGCCAATTCCGACACAGTAGAGAAAAATGACGAAATTGCCCCCTGCGCGATTTTTGTTCCCGATAAACATGTCAAATTTGAGCCCATTCCGACACAGTCAAGAAAAATGACGAAATAGCCTCCGGCGCGATTTTTATTTCCGATCAAACTCCCAAATTTCAGCCAATTTCGACACAGTCGAGAAAAATGACGAAATTGCCATCGGCGCGATTTTTGTTTCCGATCTACCAGTTAAATTTTAGCCAATTCCGACACAGTCGCGAAAAATGATGAAATTTCACCCGGCGCGATTTTTGTTCCCGATCAACTTGTCAAATTTGAGACCATTCCGACACAGTCGAGAAAAATGACGAAATTGCCACAGGCGCGATTTTTATTTTAGATCAAACTGCCAAATTTCAACCAATTCCGACACAGTCGAGAAAAATGACGAAATTGCCACCGTCGCGATTTTTGTTTCCGATCAAACTGTCAAATTTGAGGCCATTCCGACACAATCGAGAAAAATGACGAAATTGCCGGCGCGATTTTTGTTTAGATCATACTGCCAAATTTCAGCCAATTCCGACAGAGTCGAGAAAAATGACGAAATTGCCCCGGCGCGGTTTTTGTTTCACATCAAATTGCCAAATTTCAGCCAATTCCGACAGAGTCGGGAAAAATGACGACATTGCCCCCGGCGCGGTTTTTGTTTCCGATCAACAAGTCAAAATTTAGCCAATTCTGACACAGTCGCGAAAAAATACGAAATTACACCCGGCGCAATTTTTGTTCCTGATAAACCTAACAAATTTGAGCCCATTCCGACACAGTCGAGAAAAATGACGAAATTGCCGCCGACCCGATTTTTATTTCCGATCAAACCGCCAAATTTAAGCAAATTCGGACACAGTCGAGAAAAAATGACGAAATTGCCCCAGGCGCGATTTTTGTTTCCGATCAACCAGTCAAATTTTAGCCAATTCCGACACAGTCGCAAAAAATGACGAAATTACACCCTGCGCAATTTTTGTTCCCGATAAACCTGTCAAATTTGAGCCCATTCCGACACAGTCGAGAAAAATGACGAAATTGCCGACGGCGCGATTTTTATTTCCGATCAAACTGCCAAATTTCAGCCAATTCCGACACAGTCGAGAAAAATGACGAAATTGCCCTGGCGAAGTTTTTGTTCCCGATCAACCTGTCAAATTTGAGCCCATTCCGGCACAGTCGCGAAAAATGACGAAATTACACCCGGCGCGATTTTTGTTCCCGATCAACCTGTCAAATTTGAGCCCATTCCGACACAGTCGAGAAAAATGACGAAATTGCCCCCGGTGATTTTTATCTCAGATCAAACTGCCAAATTTCAACCAATTTCGACAAAGTCGAGAAAAATGACGAAATTATCCCCGGCGCGGTTTTTGTTCCCGATAAACACGTCAAATTTGAGACCATTCCGACACAGTCGAGAAAAATGACGAAATTGCCGCCGGCGCGATTTTTATTTCCGATCAAATTTCCAAATTTCAGCCAATTCCAACACAGTCGAGAAAAATGACGAAATTGCCCCCGGCGCAGTTTTTGTATTCGATCAATCAGTTAAATTTTAGCCAATTCCGACACAGTCGCGAAAAATGACGAAATTGCCGCCGGCGCGATTTTTATTTCCGATCAAACTTCAAAATTTCAGCCAATTCCAACACAGTCGAGAAAAATGACGAAATTGCCCCCGGCGCAGTTTTTGTATCCGATCAATCAGTCAAATTTTAGCCAATTCCGACGCAGTCGCGAAAAATGACGAAATTACACCCGACGCGATTTTTGTTCCCAATCAACCTGCCAAATTTTAGCCCATTCCGACACAGTCGAGAAAAATGACGAAATTGCCCCCGGCGCGATTTTTATTTTAGATCAAACCGTCAAATTTCGGCCAATTTCGACACAGTCGAGAAAAATGACGAAATTGCCCCCGGCGCGATTTTTGTTCCCGAGAAACCTGTCAAATTTGAGCCCATTCCAACACAGTCGAGAAAAATGACGAAATAGCCGTCGGCGCGATTTTTATTTCCGTTCAAACTCCCAAATTTCAGCCAATTTCGACACAGTCGAGAAAAATGACGAAATTGCCCCCAGCGCGATTTTTGTTTCCGATCAACCAGTTAAATTTTAGTCAATTCCGACACAGTCAAGAAAAATGACGAAACTACACCCGGCGCGATTTTTGTTCCCGATCAACCTGTCAAATTTGAGCCCATTCTGACACAGTCGAGAAAAATGACGAAATTGCCCCCGGCGCGATTTTTGTTCCCGATAAACCTGTCAGATTTGAGCCCATTCCGACACAGTCGAGAAAAATGACGAAATAGCATCCGGCGCAATTTTTATTTCCGATCAAACTCCCAAATTTCAGCCAATTTCGACACAGTCGAGAAAAATGACGAAATTGCCATCGGCGCGATTTTTGTTTCCGACCAACCAGTTAAATTTTAGCCAATTCCGACACAGTCGCGAAAAATGATGAAATTTCACCCGGCGCGATTTTTGTTCCCGATCAACTTGTCAAATTTGAGCCCATTCCGACACAGTCGAGAAAAATGACGAAATAGCCACAGGCGCGATTTTTATTTTAGATCAAACTGCCAAATTTTAGCCAATTCCGACACAGTCGAGAAAAATGACGAAATTGCCACCGGCGCGATTTTTGTTTCCGATAAACTGTCAAATTTGGGCCCATTCCGACACAATCGAGAAAAATGACGAAATTGCCGGCGCGATTTTTGTTTTAGATCATACTGCCAAATTTCAGCCAATTCCGACAGAGTCGAGAAAAATGACGAAATTGCCCCGGCGCGGTTTTTGTTTCAGATTAAACTGCCAAATTTCAGCCAATTCTGACAGAGTCGAGAAAAATGACGACATTGCCCCCAGCGCGGTTTTTGTTTCCGATCAACAAGTCAAATTTTAGCCAATTCTGACACAGTCGCGAAAAAAGACGAAATTACACCCGGCGCGATTTTTGTTCCCGATAATCCTGTCAAATTTGAGCCAATTCCGGCACAGTCGAGAAAAATGACGAAATTATCGTCGGCACGATTATTATTTGCGATCAAATTGCCAAATTTCATCCAATTCCGACACAGTCAAGAAAAATGACAAAATTGCCCCCGGCGCTATTTTTGTTTTCGATCAACCAGTCAAATTTTAGCCAATTCAGACACAGTCGCGAAAAATGACGAAATTACACCTGGCGCGGTTTTTGTTCCCGATCAACCTGTCAAAATTGAGCCCATTCCGACACAGTCGAGAAAAATGACGAAATTGCCCCCGGCGCGATTTTTGTTTTCGATCAACCAGTCAAATTTTAGCTCATTCCGACACCGTCGCGAAAAATGACGAAATTATCGTCGGCACGATTATTATTTGCGATCAAACTGCCAAATTTCAGCCAATTCCGACACAGTCGAGAAAAATGACGAAATTGCCAACGGCGCGATTTTTGTTTCCGATCAAACGGTCAAATTTGAGCCCGTTCCGACACAATCGAGAAAAATGACGAAATTACCGGCACGATTTTTGTTTCAGATCATACTGCCAAATTTCAGCCAATTCCGACAGAGTCGAGAAAAATGACGAAATTGCCCCAGCGCGGTTTTTGTTTCAGATCAAACTGCCAAATTTCAGCCAATTCCGACAGAGTCGAGAAAAATGACGAGATTGCCCCTTGCGCGGTTTTTGTTTCCGATCAACAAGTCAAATTTTAGCCAATTCTGACACAGTCGCGAAAAAAGACTAAATTACACCCGGCGCGATTTTTGTTCCCGATAATCCTGTCAAATTTGAGCCCATTCCGACACAGTCGATAAAAATGACGAAATTGCCGTCGGCGCGATTTTTATTTCCGATCAAACTGCCAAATTTCAGCCAATTCCGACACAGTCAAGAAAAATGACGAAATTGCCCCCGGCACGGTTTTTGTATTCGATCAACCAGTCAAATTTTAGCCAATTCAGACACAGTCGCGAAAAATGACGAAATTACACCCGGCGCGGTTTTTGTTCCCGATCAACCTGTCAAATTTGAGCCCATCCCGACACAGTCGAGAAAAATGACGAAATTGCCCCCGGCGCGATTTTTATTTCAGATCAAGCTGCCAAATTTCAGTCAATTCCGACACAGTCGAGAAAAATGACGAAATTGCCCTCGGCGCGGTTTTTGTTCCCGATCAACCTGCCAAATTTTAGCCCATTCCGACACAGTCGAGAAAAATGACGAAATTGCCCCCGGCGCGATTTTTATTTTAGATCAAACTGCCAAATTTCAGCCAATTTCGACACAGTCGAGAAAAATGACGAAATTGCCCCCGGCGCGATTTTTGTTCCCGATAAACCTGTCAAATTTGAGCCCATTCCGACACAGTCGAGAAAAATGACGAAATAGCCGCCGGCGCGATTTTTATTTCTGATCAAACTCCCAAATTTCAGCCAATATCGACGCAGTCGAGAAAAATGACGAAATTGCCCCCGGCGCGGATTTTGTTCCAGATCAACCTGTCAAATTTGAGCCCATTCCGGCACAGCCGCAAAAAAGGACGAAATTGCCCCCGGCGCGATTTTATTTCAGATCAAACTGCTAAATCTCTGCCAATTCCGACACAGTCGAGAAAAATGACGAAATTGCCCCCGGCGTGGTTTTTCTTCCCGATAAACATGTCAAATTTGAGCCCATTCCGACACAGTCGCGAAAAATGACGAAATTACACCCGGCGCGATTTTTGTTCCCGATCAACCTGTCAAATTTGAGCCCATTCCGACACAGTCGCGAAAAATGACGAAATTACACCCGGCGCGATTTTTGTTCCCGATCAACCTGTCAAATTTGAATCCATTCCGACACCGTCAAGAAAAACGACGAAATTGCCCCCGACACGATTTTTGTATCCGATCTACCAGTCAAATTTTAGCCAATTCCGACACAGTCGCAAAAAATGACTAAATTACACCCGGCGCGGTTTTTGTTCCCGATCAACTTGTCAAATTGGAGCCCATTCTGACACAGTCGAGAAAAATGACGAAATTGCCCGCGACGCGATTTTTGTTTCAGATCAAACTGCCAAATTTCAGCCAATTCCGACAGAGTCGAGAAAAATGACGAAATTGCACCTGGCGCGGTATTTGTTTCAGATCAAACTGCCAAATTTCACCCAATCACCCAATTCCGACAGAGTCGAGAAAAATGACGACATTGCCCCCGGCGCGGTTTTTGTTTCCGATCAACAAGTCAAATTTTAGCCAATTCTGACACAGTCGCGAAAAAAGTCGAAATTACACCCGGCGCGATTTTTGTTCCCGATAATCCTGTCAAATTTGAGCCCATTCTGACACAGTCGAGAAAAATGACGAAATTGTCGTCGGCGCGATTTTTATTTCCGATCAAACTGCCAAATTTCAGCCAATTCCGACATAGTCAAGAAAAATGACGAAATTGCCCCCGACGCTGTTTTTGTTTTCGATCAACCAGTCAAATTTTAT
>NW_019263870.1:0-3561 GCF_002742605.1 Olea europaea var. sylvestris | reverse complement strand
ATCAACCTGTCAAATTTGAGCCCATTCCGACACAGTCGAGAAAAATGACGAAATTGCCGCCGGCACGATTTTTATTTTCGATCGAACTGCCAAATTTCAGCCAATTCCGACACAGTCGAGAAAATTGACGAAATTGCCCCCTGGGCGATTTTTGTTTCCGATCGAAATGTCAAATTTGAGCCCATTCCGACACAGTCGAGAAAAATGACGAAATTGCCCCCGGTGCGATTTTTGTTTCAGATCAAACTGCCAAATTTGAGCCAATTCCGACACAGTCGAGAAAAATGACGAAATTGCCCCCGGCGCGGTTTTGTTTCCGATCAACAAGTCAAATTTTAGCCAATTCCGACAAATTCGCGAAAAATGACGAAATTACCCACGACGCGGTTATTGCGCCCGATAAACCTGACAAATTTGAGACCATCCCGACACAGTCGGGAAAAATGACGAAATTGCCGCCGACGCGATTTATTTCCGATCAAACTGCCAAATTTAGACCAATTCCGACACAATCGAGAAAAATGACGAAATTGCCCCCGGCGCGATTTTTGTTTCCGATCAATCAGTCAAATTTTAGCCAATTCCGACACAGTCGCAAAAAATGACGAAATTACACCCCGCGCGATTTTTGTTCCCGATAAACCCGTCAAATTTGAGCCCATTCCGACACAGTCGAGAAAAATGACGAAATTGCCGTCGGCGCGATTTTTATTTCCGATCAAACTGCCAAATTTCAGTGAATTCCGACACAGTTGAGAAAAATGACGAAATTGCCCCTGGCGCGGTTTTTGTTCCCGATCAACCTGTCAAATTTGAGCCCATTCCGGCACAGTCGAGAAAAATGACGAAATTGCTCCTGGCGCGATTTTTATCTCAGATCAAACTGCCAAATTTCAACCAATTCCGACACAGTCGGGAAAAATGACGAAATTGTCCCCGGCGCGGTTTTTGTTCCCGATAAACATGTCAAATTTGAGCCCATTCCGACACAGTCGAGAAAAATGACGAAATTGCCGCCGGCGCGATTTTTATTTCCGATCAAACTTCGAAATTTCAGCCAATTCCAACACAGTCGAGAAAAATGACGAAATTGTCCCCGGCGCAGCTTTTGTATCCGATCAACAAGTCAAATTTTAGCCAATTCCGACACAGTCGCGAAAAATGACGAAATTACACCCGGCGCGGTTTTTGTTCCCGATCAACCTGTCAAATTTTAGCCAATTCCGACACAGTCGCGAAAAATGACGAAATTACACCCGGCGCGGTTTTTGTTCCCGATCAACCTGTCAAATTTTGAGCCCATTCCGACACAGTAGAGAAAAATGACGAAATAGCCGTCGGCGAGATTTTTATTTCCGATCAAACCCCCAAATTTCAGCCAATTTCGACACAGTCAAGAAAAAATAACGAAATTGCCTCCGACGCGATTTTTTTTCCGATCAACCAGTTAAATTTTAGCCAATTCCGACACAGCCGCGAAAAATGACGAAATTAAACCCGGCGCGGTTTTTGTTCCCGATCAACCTGTCCAATTAGAGCCCATTCTGACAGAGTCGAGAAAAATGACGAAATTGCCCCCGGAGCAATTTTTATTTCAGATCAAACTGCTAAATTTTTGCCAATTCCGACACAGTCGAGAAAAATGACGAAATTGCCCCCGGCGCGATTTTTGTTCCCGATAAACATGTCAAATTTGAGTCCATTCCGATACAGTCGAGAAAAATAACGAAATTGCCGTCGGCGCAATTTTTATTTCCGATCAAACTGCCAAATTTCAGCCAATTCCGACACAGTCGAGAAAAATGACGAAATTGCCCCCAACGCAGTTTTTGTATCCGATCACCCAGTCAAATTTAAGCCAATTCCGACACAGTCGCAAAAAATGACGAAATTACACCCGGCGCGATTTTTGCTCCCGATCAACCTGTCAAATTTGAGCTCATTCCGACACAGTCGAGAAAAAAATGACGAAATTGCCCCCGGCGCGATTTTTATTTTAGATCAAACTGCAAAATTTCAGCCAATTCCGACACAGTCGAGAAAAATGACGAAATTGCCCCCGGCGCGATTTTTGTTCCCGATAAACCTGTCAAATTTGAGCCCATTCCGACACAGTCTAGAAAAATGACGAAATAGCCGCCAGCACGATTTTTATTTCCGAACAAACTCCAAAATTTCAGCCAATTTCGACACAGTCGAGAAAAATGACTAAATTGCCCCCGGCGTGGTTTTTTTTTCCGATCAACCAGTTAAATTTTAGCCAATTCCGACACAGTCGCGAAAAATGACGAAATTACACCCGGCGCGATTTTTTTTCCCGATCAACTTGTCAAATTTGAGCCCATTCCGACACAGTCAAGAAAAATGACGAAATAGCCGCCGACGCGATTTTTATTTCCGATCAAACACCCAAATTTCAGCCAATTTCGACACAGTCGAGAAAAATGACGAAATTGCCCCCGGCGCGGTTTTTGTTTCCGATCAACCAGTTAAATTTTAGCCAATTTCGACACAGTCGCGAAAAATGACGAAATTACACCCGGCGCAATTTTTGTTCCGATCAACTTTTCAAATTTGAGCCCATTCCGACACAGTCGAGAAAAATGACGAAATTGCCCCCGGCGCGATTTTTATTTTAGATCAAACTGCCAAATTTCAGCCAATTCCGACACAGTCGAGAAAAATGACGAAATTGCCCCCGGCGCGATTTTTATTTTAGATCAAACTGCCAAATTTCAGCCAATTCCGACACAGTCGGGAAAAATGACGAAATTGCCAACGGCGCGGTTTTTGTTTCCGATCAAACTGTCAAATTTGAGCCCATTCTGATACAGTCAAGTAAAATGACGAAATTGCCCCCGGCGCAGTTTTTGTTTCAGTTCAAACTGCCAAATTTCAGCCAATTCCGACAGAGTCGAGAAAAATGACGAAATTGCCCCCAGCGCGGTTTTTGTTTCAGATCAAACTGCCAAATTTCAGCCAATTCCGACAGAGTAGAGAAAAATGACGAAATTGCCCCCGACGCGGTTTTTGTTTTCGATCAACATGGCAAATTTTAGCCAATTCTGACACAGTCGCGAAAAAAGACAATATTACACTCGGCGCGATTTTCGTTCCCGGTAATCCTGTCAAATTTGAGCCCATTCCGACACAGTAGAGAAAAATGACGAAATTGCCGTCGGCGCGATTTTTATTTCCAATCAAACTGCCAAATTTTAGCCAATTCCGAAACAGTCAAGAAAAATGACGAAATTGCCCCCGGCGCGATTTTTGTTTTCGATCAACCAGTCAAATTTTAGCCAATTCAGACACAGTCGCGAAAAATGACAAAATTACACCCGGCGCGGTTTTTGTTCCCGATAAACCTGCCAAATTTGAGCCCATTTCGACACAGTCGAGAAAAATGACGAAATTGCCGCCGACGCGATTTTTATTTCCGATCAAACTCCAAAATTTCAGCCAACTCCGGCACAGTCGAAAAAAATGACGAAATTGCCCCCTACGCGATTTTTGTTTCCTATAAACAAGTCAAATTTTAGCCAATTCCGACACAGTCGCGAA
>NW_019263869.1:12466-13763 GCF_002742605.1 Olea europaea var. sylvestris | reverse complement strand
AGAGAAAGAAATTGATGAAATCTTTGCTTATCAATCTCCTAGATGGATATCTCCACCTGAAACTATGTGGAGGATTTTTTTATTCAATTTGACAAAGATTTATCCAACAGTTTATTCTTTATAGCTTCATATTGAAAATCATCATCAAGTAAGATATGATGATCAAGATGATTTATCTACTGTTATTGAGAATGAAAATACGAAAAGGACAATGTTAACAGAATTTTTTCGAATGAATGAAGCAAATGAATTTGCATGTACACTGTTGTATCGAGATTTCCCAACAAATTTTGTTTGGAATTCAACTAAGAAGATTTGGACTCTTAGAAATAAACAATTTGTTATTGGACGAATTGTCACAACAAAGCCATCTGAAGGAGAGTGATATTTCCTCCTCATTCTTCTCAATGATATTCGAGGTCCAACATCGTTCCATGATTTACGTACTTTAAATGGGAAAACTTTTAGTACATACAAAGAAGCTGTAATTTTATATGATTTGTTAAGCGGAGACAATCATTGTAAAGAGTGTTTATCTGAAGCTATTATTTATGAAATGCCTATTTCTTTAAGACGTCTCTTTGCTACTCTTCTTATGCTTTGCAACCCTGATAGTCCAAAGTTGCTATGGGATAAATTCAAGGATTATATGATTGATGATTATGTAAATAAAGATATAGCTCCAGAAGTTGTTGAACTACAAGCTTTAGAAGACATCAGTTCTGTTTTAGAATAATTTGGTAAAAATATAAATGACTACGAAACCGTTCCATTTAGTGTAGGTATAGATGAGAATGAAAGGTTGAGAAGAATAGTTGCAGAGGAAACCACAATTTTGGATATTGAAGGAGGCCATGCTTGTGCAGCAAGCTTAAATAATGAACAACGATTTGCATATGATTCAATTATGGGAAAAGTAAATTCAAAATCAAGTGGGATCTTCTTCATAGATGGTCCTGGAGGAACAGGCAAGACCTTTTTATATAAGGCTCTCCTTACACCAAAAGTTCTACTTAAACCGTCGAGCACTAAAACTTTACACCCTACATGTACTAAAAATGTTGTCTACAAAGAAATTCTTTCTTTTATACATCTGTAGAACTATACCTTTTTTTACGAGTATTCTTTTGACATATCTTAGTCTCTTTTCATAACATTAAATTGAATATTATGAAAATGTATTTACATGCCACGAAAAATGGATATATTCTTGCATCTACAAACGAATATGTTGACTATATGCCCAGAATTTTACTTGACTAAACTTTCGATGAGATTTTTATGTACTATAATTTTC
>NW_019263869.1:9453-12407 GCF_002742605.1 Olea europaea var. sylvestris | reverse complement strand
CACATGGAAAATACTAATGCTCCAATAGCAAATTCAACACACATGATCCGATGATTTTTAATAATATGTCAGGAAACTAGATTTCGTGCCTAGACATTCAATATGAATTATTAACTAGAGAAGTGTACAACTTCTTTCATTGAGAAATTTTCAGACATGATTAATAACACATAAGAAACACTGTGTAGATTGTCTTGATATTTCCCAAAGATGAATGTAGAATGAATTTCACACCTACTTTCATTTTTGAACTTGAAAATTGTTTGACTTATTAATTGAATTATTTGTTTGGCTGTTTGTTGAGCAAAACATGACTTTATATGATAATTTGTCGTATGATATGTTTCTTGTTAATTCATTTGCTTCTAGATTATTTTTTTCGTTGTGAACTTGCACACTCATTTATATTATTCCTTAAATTTGTATTTATTCTTCAAAAGAGATTACAAATTTAAGTGATAATTGTTGTCTTTGTATTCTTTAATGGGGATTGTTGTTTTATTTTTAGATATGGTTACAGTTGGAAATCCAGTTGATTCTTTTTTATTTCTTTTTAATTTATGAGTTTGTTCTTGATGATATCCTATGGTGATTAATCTTTCATGGTTTATTTTACTTATCTATCATTCTTGATTATGTTTGTAAATATATAAATTTTTCAAACTTCATTCTTCATATCTTTTGGTTCAATGAGTAATCTACAGAATTGGCTCATGTTTCGATGGCAGTTATTAAAGCTTCAATTTGATTGAGCTTACTTCTAATAACATAATTTTAGTGAGTTCATGAAGCTATATATCCATGTAATTGATCTTATAGTACTTTTATTCAAATTTATCACAGTAAGTTCACGAAACAATCTATCTGTCTATTTCTTTTCCAAGGTTCACACGAAAAAGATAACTTGAGTGTGGGAAAGGAGCTTCAGGATGAGTTAGATGTGCTTATTGAATGTAGGGATGTCTACAAAGTATTTGGAGGAAAGCATGTCGTAAGAGATGTGAACTTCAAGGTGAAATTTATTTGCTTTTGGTTGTTCAATTGTTTGTAAGAAGCATGAGCTTCAAAGTGATATTTCTTTGCTTTTGATTGTTCGATTTTTTGAATGTTACAACCATGTTTATTATGATTTCAGGCCAAAACCACAAGTTAATGGTCATTATCTAGCTCTTACAAGTGACATAGAAATAGAGGTTCTAGTCCGTGGCTATAAATTTGTAATGAAGAACTTTTTTTGCTTCATGAACTATATAACACCTATTATATACAAATAAACGAGCAAATATTAAGCATGGTTTTACAGATTTGTTGGTTTATTTGTATATAATAAAACTCTTCCTCTTACGATGACCTTTATCTCCCCAGACGTTTTGCTCTATTAATGAACAAGCTCAGGTTTCAAGAAAATCCTTTTTAAGAGTAACAAATAAAGCTATTGAAATTGTTGTAAATTCGTTCTTTACAACTTTCCATTTCCATATTTTCTTCATCTATCATATCTTTATTTTTCTAATTCTGACATTAATTTTTGTCATTTTATTTAGACAAAAATCCTTTCCAAGAGTGACAAATAAAACTACTGAAATAGTTGAAATTTTCTTCTTTATGACTTTCCATTTCCATACTTTCTTTATCTGTCATATTTTTTTTTCTAATTCTGATATTAATTTTTATCATCATATTCATGTGTTTGCCTTCAAAGGTTCCAACCATAGTACACTATTAATTTCTGTCTTTTTATTTTTTTGGTACAATTCTAAGCAGTGTTTCTATTCATGTTTTGGGCAGCTCTACACCCATATGTGCTACTCAAACTTCAATGTTGCTATCCGCTCTATCATAAACATAGATACAAATGTAGTCACTGTTGAGAATTCAAAGTCAGTCAAGAAGCTTTGTTCAATTTTTTGTGAGATAGTGAGGCATTGGTTTCTATTGGTCTGGTGCACAATTTTTGTTGTCTTTTAGAGTGTGATAATGGATGGTTTATGCAAAAATGTCACAACTGCAGTACCAATGGAGTACTCTCTACTCCGTCTCTTCTTCATCCTCTACCTCTTGATTATAGCTTACAGAGGTGAGTTAGAATCCTCATTTTTTTTTATTGAATTGGTTTCTTTAATTTGGTTTATTTGTAGATATATGATCTTATTTCTCATTCTTCACACTTACCATGTTTCTTTTGTAATATCTAATGTCTGGTAATTTAAAAATTATGATTACTACCAGTGTTTACTGGAAATTTTGTTTTACAATTCAAAGGGGAAGTAATGTATCAAATTGCTTGGTTGTAGGTTTATATATTGCTATTCTGTGCATCACTATCATTCGCAAAAAGAACTTTCGTTTTATATATATTAATAGAGTATTCCCTCAACTTAACAATTTCCAAGAGATTGACTACAACAAAAAAAGTTGCCAATGTAAAGAAATTTGATGCAGAAATTTGTGTATCTCATAATCTCATTTGTCTACGAGGTATTTGAGAACCAGATTGGTTTACATATATACAAATTCATAGCGCAGATATACTCACATACACATACATCTACAGACACTTGAGAATTGAGATATGTTTTTTTTTAAAATTATTTTTTACTTCTAGAGATGTGATCACATCACTGTTCATATTGACCTTCTAGGCACTTATTATTTTGGTCGCAATTCAGAGCTTGTAATTGATGCAATTATAAGTAATTTGCAATTCAAGGTGAGATCATTGAAATTATAAGAGTTTTGTTACCTCTTATCGTAGTGCATGACCAGTTTTTCCCTGTTGAATTTTCCCCATTGTTAGCAGTACTCCTATTTTTACTTTTGATGTAGAGGGAAAAGTAGTTTTGTAGGCATTTAAGACAGAGCCACAATTGTTCCTAACCTTTCTTTTTATTCTTTTGTCTTCTTTTCAGAAGAAATATAAAGAAGATATTATCTTTGAATCTTCACTTAAACAC
>NW_019263869.1:0-3156 GCF_002742605.1 Olea europaea var. sylvestris | reverse complement strand
AAAAAAAAAAGAGAGAAAACAAGAAAAGTGAGGAAAGATACAATTGAATAAGCCCTAAGACATTTGGTTGATGAAACTATACCATTAATGCGAGGCAAGTAACTTAATTTAGTCTTAAAAGGTGGAAGCAATAAAAAAGGGAAGGATCTCTATTTTTTGAAGTGTGAACTTGTACCATGCATACGAACGAAAAGTAGAAAAGAATAAACAAGCTCATTATGATGCATATATAAAAATAATTCAAATGCTATCAAATTAATTTTGTTACATGTGACGATGACTTTGACTATAAAAACTATTACTTTCTAATTAATTCACTTTGATTTTGAGAGACTCGGTAACGTGTCATAAATTAGAAAGAAAAGAAAAAGGCAAAGAAGTAAATATTTTTTTTTGTTTTATTAATAATCAAAATTTCATATATGAGATGAAGTAGAGATACACTGATAATAAAATCTAATTATCATTTATAGCTACTACTTTTATCTAGGGGTGGTTTGAGCTCCATTCTTTTTAGAAAAATACATTTGTAATAGTGTTATAATGTGCTTAGAAGATAAAAAATGTTTTGAGTTTGTATGAAAATAATATTTTAACGAAGAATGTGCGATTAAAATGAATCAAATAGATCAAATTACAAGAAGGAAAAAATTGGGCTCGCTTAGATTCGTACGTGACCTATAATATTGGAATCGGATCGAAGCCAGTCCAGGATACACTATACAGAAGAGAAACCCGCCGCCGCCATGAGCAGCCATAAGCCACTAGAGAATTTCCTTCCGACAGAAACTTTCGAACTCGAGACCGGACTCAGCCTAGTCCCCAGAGTGAAGCTCAATTTGACAATCCACCGCGCCGACAAATCCATTACCCCTATCGGCGATTGGGAGCTCAAACGCTCACTAATCGACTACCTCAAAACTTCCCATTCAATAGCCGTCCCTGAAGAAGACATCATAATCCGAAAATACAAGGACCTGAAGAAGCGCAAGCGTGAGGACCCTGTAGCCCGCGGGAATTTATTTGTTAGGGATTTAGGGTTTTTGACAAAAATGTTGGGTTTGAATGAAGAGAGTGAGGTGAAGGTTGTTGACAAGAAATTCTTGGAATGGAGGAAGGGGATTGTGGAAAGGATGGATGGGATGGAGTTAAATTTGGAGGGAGTTAAGTTTAGGTTAAGCATTGAGGTGACTGCTTCGGATGATTATGAAGGAATGAGAAAAGAGTGGGAGGAGATTTCTGCATTTGGAGCTCGAGGTTAGTCAATTTTCTTCTTCTTCTTCTTCTACTTCATTTTTTTTCATGGTGATTTTTCTATTTAAATTGAAGTTTTATGAGACTTTTTGCATATGAATATGAATGAGAAGCGATTGCGCGGTATGAGATGAACTAATATGTTAGTGATGTGAATGAACAATAATACAATATGGTTAATCATGCAAGTGTTAGTGGTTTACATTTGGATTGTGTATTTAGTTTTTGATGAAGTTAATAAAAAAACCAAATATGAATGCCCACTTGTTTTTATTTTCTTATATTTAGTCAAAGGAGTGCAAATTTTTTTCTTGATATAATGACCCAAAATTTTCCTCTGAATCATTAAAGCATATTGTAAAATAGATTTTTATAAGAGATAATTATTCTTAAACTTACAATAGTAATAATATTAATTAAAAACAAATACTCAATCATAAACATTAAATTATTATTTGAAAATCATAATCATTTCTTCTTTATTATACCACTGGAGACCTGTTTCAAACTTCAACACCTCGAAATCAATTACCTAAAAGGGGAAAAATCATAAACAATGAGAAAAAATCCCAATAAGTGAATTACATAAATCGTAATTTATATTTAAAATTTAGGAATTCGTAACGTGCATAAAGAAACACGGGGATTAGAAGCCGAACTTAGGTGGTCATTAGGGCTGGACATGGTTCGGTTCGATTCTAATGAGAACTGAACCGGACCCAAAATTTTCGGTTATTTAGTAGGTGGAACCGTCGGGTCCAAATTTAATTATATCGTTCGGGTTTTGTTCAGTTTGGTTCCATTTAGTTCTGAGGTTCTGTATTATAATTAAATTTTTAATATTTACAAAACTATATTAATTCAACTAATGTTATGTTCAATTTTAGCTGTTGCAAAATAACGTAATTCAATCTTATGTGTTTTTTGCATCTCTCTTTACTGAGTTCTTCATAAATTTGATTGTTAAAATCACAGGAAAAGGAAGATAGCGAACTCACAATAATTAACAGAGGCGTTGTCGAGCGTCAATTCGATTTCTCCAAAATAGTAGAAACGGCACTACGTTAGAGTAACAGATTTGGATAAAACTTATATCAATTTGATTAAATTGGCTTTGAGCTGAAAATTAGAAATAGAAAAATTATATTTTTGGGTTTGAGCTAAATTAACTAATTAACAAATATATTTAGAAAAAATAAAATAATTTAGCTTATTTAAAATAAATTAATTAAAAAAATTAGAGAGATTCGGTTATTCGATTCTTGATCTAGAACCGAGAGCCGAGCTCAACCAAATATGTCAATTCTCGATTCAGATTCCAGTTTGGGTATTTAACTTAAGAAGAACCATTCGGTTCGGTTCCAGAGTTTTGTCCAGCCCCAGTGGTCATAATCCCCGTACATAATCATAACATATAAAGGGAGATACAGGAATTAAGAACTGTACTTCGTCGTTATAATTTTTGTGCATAGCGCTATTAAACTCCGGTCCATTGAACTTAAATATATAGAACCCATAACATATTCATAAATTGAATTATGTATTTTGAAGTATGAAAAACGATTTAACATACTACTTGTGACTACACTTATCTCGTAAATCTAAAGAGGATTGGATAAAATACGTATGAAAGAACTTGGATCTTAAATAATTGTTTATGAATTATGTGTGTTATGTGGGACAATCATAGTTACATGCGCGCACACACATATATAGATACACATAATTATGAAAATCCTATAATTTAAATTAATCAATCTTAATTATATACAATTACACATATATAGACGCATGTGATTGTAGTCATACTATAATTTAAATTAATCAGTCAATCGTAATTATATATAATTACACACACACACACACACACATATATATATGTATATATATATGTACATATAT
>NW_019263868.1:11020-13770 GCF_002742605.1 Olea europaea var. sylvestris | reverse complement strand
TATACAAAAAAAGAAGTCAAGACAGATGACATTATTCTTCACAATATTATTCTTCACAATACTATCTAATTGAACAAAATGATATAAGCTTTGAGTCTAACAATTTAAATATTGAAAATGAAGCCTTTGTTTTGAGCCTCATTCTTTAAAAAATTATTTTTAAATACACACTCCCCACAAAATAATTTTATAAGTAAATTAACAAATTTCCTTACTTTTTAAGAAAAATAACTTCTATCAACATCTTCAAAAATAAAAATTCATATAGACTTACTTTTAATATTACTTCTCTCATTTTCATGGTTATTTTTCTAGAAAAAATTAATGCTGGTGGCAAATATATCTTCAAATTAGTGTTCTGATAGGCGTAATGCGTGGCAATACGTTGATGCCAAACTAAGGGCAATGCAAGATTAGATGAGGCAAATGCGTAAAAAAATGTTTTCTTATTTTAATATTATTTTAAATTTTAATCAATAAAAAAATATTTAATTATTATAAATTATTTAATAATTATAAGTTTTAACTTAAAAGAATTGTTTATTAAAGAAAAGAAAAAAGAAAAAAAACCTCATAATACAAGCCTAGGCGCGCATAACCTGCTACAGTGTTGACTACGACGAGAAGGCAGCGTCGTTTCCAGAGAAGAGAAAGTGAGTGATAGAGAGAAACAAGCAACGGAGAGGGAAGAGATGGGTAGTGACGGCTGGGTAGTGGGTAGGGTTTTTATTTTTTTGGTAATTAGTTTGTTTAAATATTAATAAAAAAATCTAATTTTTTTTTTTTTAAAATCAAACTTCCAACATGATTAAGGAATTTTGAATAATTAAAGTACGTTTTTGTGTAATTTCCACTTTCTTTTTTCCTCAATATAATTATGTAATTCTAACCTTCAACAAAATCGAGAGATAGGCCATATCGGATCGTTTCTTCAATCATGAGTTATAAATAAGATAAAATAACATCTGTCAACATTTTTTTGAAAATAAAAATTCATATAGACGTTGGATAGTACTTCTCTCATTTTCATGGTTATTTTTCTAAAAACAATTAACGCTGCTTGCAACTATAATTGGAATGATGAATAATAAATGTGAAAAGTGGTGTTTCTCAAAACACTCTAAAAGAGTGCTATTTCTGTCTATTGGCTTTTTTGCTTACTTGGATATTTCTGCCTAATTGGTACTCGATTATTGGAAACTTGATACTCACTTGGACTATGCTAGTTGATACTCGTTTTGGACCGTTAGATTCAATCAAAGGCTGAGATTAAGTCTTGGGACATGGACTGTCTTTTTCTATGCCAAAAGTCTCGTGACTTTTGGTTTTCTTCCAGATTTTTCTCCTTCTCTCTTCTCTGCATCCCTAAGTCTTAAATTTTCTCTCTCGTTTTGTAAGTTTTCTATGATCTTTAGTAATGGAATTTGTAGATCTTGTGAACAATCAGGCCTGAGAGAGTTGCCAATCTTTTTATTGTAAAACTCCTAAACATTTGGTTGATTTCGTGAGTAGTGTTGTATGTTTGACAAGATCTGTTCGATCAGTGACTGAAACCTTCTAGTCTGAGTGTTTCTTGATGTACTGTTGCTCTCTTGGAAAGTAGATTGTGTCATAGTGGAACGGGTTGTCCCTGAACCCCCCAGATTAGGCATATTTGGTTGAACTGGGTCAACATCTCTGGTGTTCTTGTGTTTGTTTTTATGTTTCTAGTTGTATGTTGTTGGTTTTGTTTACAAATCACTTTTAAAATCAACTGTAAATCCTTAGAAATTGGTATCAGAGCCACTTGGCTTCTGGGTTTGGTATTTTTGTGTAAATCACTTTCTAGGTCATTTTGGTTTCGTCCGTGTAGATCATTTTTTAAATCTACACATAGGCATTGGTTTGATTTTGAAGGTGACATATAAAGGAGGTTCTTGTCTGCTGGCTTGATTGAACTCATTATATGAATAATATTGTCACCATAGCGATTGGTAAGATCTGACTTGAATACTCTAGGAATTCTATTTGATACGGGTTGTTCATGATATATGTGTATTTCTTGATATATGTTGCTCTTGATTTTGTAAAATTGTAACACATTTATCAGAAATTTATTTTCTTGCCTGCAATCTATTATGGAGCCTGCCTTGTACCTTGAGATATTTAGCTGAAAGTTTTTGACATTTCTGATTGTTCTGATACAAACATATACTGTCAAATACCTACGATACTTTGCTTCAGTTTCTAAAATTTTTTGGACTTGGTTTTCTTGAAACTGCTTATTACAAAAATTTTCAAAAACCTTTTTGGGGATAAGCATGAGTACTGCCCACCATTTTACAGAATTTATAATGGGTTCGAAGGTCGAACTATTCCAATTCGATGGAAAGGGAGACTACTCTATATGGAAGCAAAAGATGAGGGCAATCTCCGTCCAACAGAGGGTTGCAAAGGCCCTTGATGATCCTGCAACCTTTTCAGACGAGTTAAAACCAAAACCTGCTAAAATTGAAGAAATGAATGAGATTGCCTATAGTTTTATAATCTTGCATTTATCTGATAATGTGGTTAGACAAGTTGATGACTCCTAAACTGCAAGAACTTTGTGGACCGCCCTGGATGATTTGTTCTTAACCATGACTCTTTCTGACAAGATATATTTGTTAGAAAAACTATTCAGTTTTAAAATGGACCCAGGAAAGGATTTGGAAGTCAACTTAAATAACTTTAGTATAATAGTTAAAAGCTTAACACACAATGATAAAAAA
>NW_019263868.1:0-2372 GCF_002742605.1 Olea europaea var. sylvestris | reverse complement strand
AAAGCGTTAAGCGAGTTATGAGGAACTTGAGGACACATGGTATTCGTGTGTGTGTTCTTACCGGTATTGTCATATGGAATAATTGGTTCAAAGCTACATACTACATTTGATTCCGACTATACTTTGTTTGAATAATAGTATGGTTAGATTTAAATAGAAAGATATATAATCCTTATGCATGAGTATCATATATTATGAATATGAGACTTATTAATTTTGAACAAGTGAGTGATTGTTGTGATTTGTTGTTCAAAATAAACAACAACAATAAAAAAAAAATTGGTCCATTATACCATGCGGTCGCATGGCCTAATGCTGAGACCAAATGGTCTCGGCATGGGCAAACCATGCGACCACAGGGATTTGTACCATGCGGTCGCATGGTGTATTTATTTGACCGTTGGAGGCTGTTTTCTTCCGTTGTAAATTCAAAATTGGTGACTTTTGGCTTAAAGTTTGGTACCATTTCATGAATGTGGTGTATGCCTATATATATTGGATCTATGTTGAAGGCAGACACATCACAAAAATATCAAGGTTCCATATTACTTTCAAAATCAAAGATCAAGGTCTTTAAAATGTCATATTCATATTCATCCTTTGTATTCTTCAAATTTTCTAGGATTTACACTTGTGCTTTGATGTTTAAATCCTTGCAAGGCTTGTTATAATCCTACAAATCATTTGTCAACAACCTTCGAAGCGTCTCAAATTCATAGGAGAAGAGGCAAATATCGTTTGAGGACAACGATATCGTGTTCAAGCCATTCATTGATACAAGTTCGTGATTATCTTGTTATTGGTGTTTCCGGTTTAATAATCTCTATTCCAATCTGGTGAATTTTCTCCAACAGGTAATGGGCTAAAGGTGATTTTAAATCAGTACCATTACCATCCCATCCCTATCCTCAAATTGACATCCCCTTAATATTGCAAGCAATTTAGGCTTTGTATTGTAATAAATGTTTAGGGCTATAAAGCCTCCAGTCCAATTGTGTCTTGTTTGTTTTATCTTATTTAATATTGTGAAAAATTTTCCTTCATGAATAACAATTATTTCAATACTATTCATTTCTAAATATAAAACTAATATATAATTCTATATATTATGATATAAATTATAAAATCTAGGGAGATAATTTGGGTAACGAATTATTATAACAACGAAACAAATGCAACATCTGATACTATACAATGTTCCAATTGGATTCTGAGTACTGCATATAACAGCAATATAATGTTGATTCTGTGATGTATGCTTGCTATGCGAACCAATGGGTACTTCATGTTTGATTACAAGGCAAGTTAAGTTACTACGTGGTTTATGATATATGATCAATATAAAATGTGCATGAATGAATTAGAAGTAAACTTTCAATTTCTTTGTGTAGATAATTTTAGATTGCAAAACTTATCAAGTGCAAAGTGTAAAACAACAATGACGTGTAAGATATGGATATTGAATTTAGAGTAGCAAAATCACTAGAAAAGTAAACTTACAATTAGTCCACATATGAAATACAAAGATAAAAAAGAATAAAATTTTCTGCTAGATCCCTTATTTCCCACTGCTAAAATTTAACTGACTCTGACCACCTAACTTGTAAATCACCAAGGAACTCCTTCGATTGTATACTCCTGTACTTCTCAAAACTTTGAGTTACTTTTCTCTCCACTAGATCAACAAGAACGAACTCCTTTTTGTTCCAAAGCACTAAAACTCCAAGCATCGCTTCCCAAACTTTAGAACTTGGAAGGCTAATTGGCGAATGTAAAATTTTGTTTTGGTGTTTGATGTTTTTGTGTTTTAATCTGTAGGCTGGTGCAAGAGATATTGGATTATGTATTTGACTTCAAAAAACAAATTCTTGACTTACAACGAGGTTCAACTAATGAAGGATCAATATATGGGATCAAATATATGAACAACAATTTTGGGGTTGAATCAATAGAATCGATGGAATGTGTTTATGATCTTCAACAGTAAGATCTCTAAGATAAAATAATAATTCAACACACCTTGGAACATTCATGTGGCCATATATTTATAATGGAGGTGTTTAGGGGTGAAATGAGTTCAAAAATCAATGGTTTATGCGAACTAGGCAACCCGAAAATTGAACTATCGTTTGAGAGCCTAGGCTCGAGTCTAGCAAGCGGTCTTTGAGTAGTGATCAGTTATTTTGTCATATCCCACATCCGATTAAGGTGATTCAAAGTGCGTAGGAAAATTAACTCAAAAGACTACAATTCTTCTAGAAATAGTATTTTTCAAATTCGAATATTTTCTATGTAAAAAATGCGTCGCAACTTGTAGCTAAGAATTTGGAGCAAAATTTATGCGACACTTTGACACTCATTTGCCTTCTAAT
>NW_019263867.1:31498-33691 GCF_002742605.1 Olea europaea var. sylvestris | reverse complement strand
TAGTGTAGAAATAGCAAACTTCAATCGGTAAGAACCTTGCTACATGCACACTATAGTGTACACTTTAGTTTACACTTTGCCACGTCACATTACCCTGTTGGACAGTTTAAATTTCAAAGAGTTTTCCCGTCCAATTGACACTAGACAGCAATGCAAGTGTCTAACAACGTTTCAAAAATCAGTGTACAAATAGCAAAGTTCAATCGGAAAGAACTTTGCTTCACGTACTCTATGGTGTACACTTTAGTTTACACTTTGTACGTGACATAACCCCGTTAGATAGTATTAACTTCAAACAATTTTCCCATCCAATTGACACTTGACAATAATGCAACGTCAAACTACTGGTTAAAAATTGGTGTACAAATATCAAAGTTTAATCGATAAGAAGATTCCTACATGTACACTATGGTGTAAACTTTAGTTTACACTTGGTCACGTGACATTACCCTATTGGACATTTTAAATTTCAAATAGTTTTCCCATCCTATTGACACTTAAATACATTGCAAGTGTTAAACAATGTGTCAAAGATCAGAGTACAAATAGCAAAGTTTAATCGGTAAGGACCTTGCTACATGTACACTATGGTGTACACTTTAGTTTATAATTTGCCACGTGATATTACCCTGTTGGACAGATTAATTTTCAAATAGTTTTCCCATACAGTTGACACTTGACTACATTGCAAGTGTGAAACAACGTGTCCAAAATTAGAGCAGAAATAGCAAAGTTCAATTAGTAAGAACCTTGCTATAAGAACACTATAGTGTACACTTTAGTTTACACTTTGCCACGTGAGATTACCCTGCTGGACAGTTTAAATTTCAAATAGTTTTTCCATCCAATTGACAATTGACAACAATGCAAGTGGCAAACAATGTGTCAAAAATCAGAGTACAAATAGAAAAGTTCAATCAGTAAGAACCTTACTGCATGTATACTATGGTGTACACTTTACAATTTGCCACATGACATTACCCTGTTGGATAGTTTAAACTTGAAACAGTTTTCCCACCCAATTGACACTTGACAACAATGCAATTGTCAAATAGCGTGTCAAAAATCAGTGTACAAATTGCAATGTTCAATTGGTAAGAACCTTGCTACATGTACACTATGGTGTGCACTTTAGTTTACACTTTGCCACGTGACATTATCTTATTGGACGTTTAAATTTCAAACTATTTTCCCACTCAATTGACACTTGACAATGATGTAAGTGTCAAACAATGTGTCAAAAATAAGTGTACAACTAGTAAAGTTCAATCGGTAAGAATCTTGGTACATGTACACTACGGTGTACACGCTTTAGTTAAACTTTGCCTCCTGAAATTACCCTACTGGACAGTTTGAATTTCAAACAAATTTTCCATGCAACTGACACTTGACAACAATACAAATGTAAATCAACGTGTCAAAAATCAGTGTACAAATAGCAAAGTTCAATCGGTAAGACCCTTGCGACGAGTACACTATGGTACTCTTTAATTTACACTTTGCCACATGACATTACCCTGTTGGACAGTTTAAATTTCAAGTAGTTTTCCCATCCAATTGACACTTGACAACAATTCAAGTGTCAAAAATCAGTGTACAAATAGCAAAGTTCAATCGGTAAGAACCTTACGACATGTACACTATGGAGTACACTTTAGTTTACACTTTGCCATGTGACACAACCTTGCTGAACAGTTTAAATTTCAAATAGTTTTTCCAACCATTTGACACTTGACAATGATCCAACTATCAAACAACTTGTCAAAAATTAGTGTACAAATAGCAATGTTCAATCAGTAAGAATCTTGCTACAGGTACACTATGGTGTACATACTTTGGTTACACTTTATCATGTGACATTGCCCTGCTGGAAAGTTTAAATTTCAAATAGTTTTTCCATCCAATTGATACTTTAGAACAATGCATGTGTAAATCAACATATCAAAAATTAGTGTACAAATAGCAAAGTTAAATCGGTAAGAACCTTGCGACAAGTACACTTTGGTATACACTTTAGTTTACACTTTGCCACGTGACATTACCCTGCTGAACAGTTTAAATTTAAAACAATTTTCCCATCCAATTGACACTTGACAACAGTACAGGTGTCAAACAATGCGTCAAAAATCAGTGTACAAATAGCAAAGTTCAATCGGTAAGAACCTTACGACATGTACACTATCGAGTACACTT